>NC_134701.1:188133600-188433600 GCF_043290135.1 Rhipicephalus microplus
CCATGTACTGCCTTGAAGCTGCATTTAATGCCTAGAACCTTGGGGCTAGTCAACTTGCCTATCAGCAACTTAATTCCCTTTCTATCGATTATTCTCCAATGACACACTTCTTTGCAGGAATATTATGCAACTGGGTTTAAGCAAGTTACTGGCAAAACCATTGAATCAACAATATAACAGTTAGACAAGAGGGAAAGAGGGGGGGGGGGGAGAGTAAGAGCATTCACTTCTCTCCTGCTACGAAAAATATCGCTCGCAGCTGCGCCGAGCCATGCGGGTGGTTGGTTCCACAGGCTCCCATACTGCACAGTTGCCGCGTCGTATCTCGATCGGGGACGCCTTTTATCGCGACACAGATGTGAAGTGGAGGCCACCCAGCAAAGGGCAAAAGGTTAGGCTTCGGTTTCGGTGTGCTACTGCGTTCTTTCATAGCGAGGAGTCTCGCTCCAGAAAGCTTGATGTCTTCAGGTAAAAGCATAAGCGTGCGCAGGGTTCCCCTTCAGGGGAAAGAGGGGGGGGGGGGGGTCTTCGCAGCGTCTCTCTTCTTTATCGCGTCAATCTATGGGGCCGACTTTGCGCCCTCCTTTCACCTCACCCCCTGCTTACCCTCCCCTTGTGCGCACGCCATAGGGTAAAAGATACAATAGGCTTCACTTTTAGTAGAACGCTACGTTCATTCATAGCGAGGGTCTAATTCGAGCAAACTTGATAACTTCAGGTAAAACGATACAATATTATCCACATACAATGGTATCTCAGGCTTAACTCCCAGCTCGTTAACGTCCTACCTGACGACAGCCGGGAAAAAATTAAAAAAAAGAAAGAAAGGAAAACTCAAGTGTTCCACACTCGCCGTCATGGCTACGATGAGCGACGACTAGCACCCGATAAAGTGTATAAGGATAAGACTACCGCGTGCATCGGGCACGTTATCTGAAGGTTGCAGGGTCGATCCCTGCTGGCGGCAAGTCGCCTTCTCGTTTAGTTATCTTTCTCCGCATTCATAATGTCACTACAACACATTTAAATAACCGACGTTAACGTCCTAGTATGCCTTCTTTGGTTTGACTTTGACTGTCTGCTGGTTTTCATTAAAATTGTGTATCCGAAAAACAACAGGAACAACAAGAATCTAGCAGTTGAATAATAATAATAATAATAATAATAATAATAATAATAATAATAATAATAATAATAAAAGAAAAGGGACAACACAACCACGAAAGATAAATTTTTTCCAAGAGGCAGCAAGTAAATGCAACGACCAATTAATAAAGCCAAGGACAAAATAGGAAACCTTAATTATGGTTTATACTGTAGCATAGTAATTATGAGAATAATTGAAGAGAAATAAAGTGAACGACAAATCACCCCTTGGGTTTAAATTCCCCAATGGTCGGGTATGAACCAACAATCTTCGAATTACGCGTATAATATACAAATATACAAGCTTATCATACGATGCGAAGCCACGAAAGTCTCTGCGTGGCATACTTATAAAAAAAGCGCTAGCCACAAGCGTAACTGTAATTAGCCATACCGGTACAAGCAGCATAACAGTTAACGCTCGGATAATACGCTAGGCACTCTGGGACTTCACAGGCAACACGAAAAATAAAGTTTTCGTCTAATACCATAACTACCCTAACTCTTACGTAACACCACATCGATACTCGGAAGGGCGAATCGTTCATGGCCAAAAACAACCCGTGACAAGACAGACAGAACCCATGAAAGTGCTTCGTTATACAACTGCTTTCGTTGCACCAATTATCTCTTGCAAGGATGAGTCACCCGCCACGTCCCTACGGACATGCTAAATGAAATCAACAGCGAGGGTGAAGCACATCAAGCGATGTGCAGCCAATCGTTTGGTACTTTTCAAACATCACTTCCGGTTATGACGCACACACAGGGCATCTCACAAGCACGACACGGGCTGCAACAACCACGGCGCGCTCGGTATCCGGGACAAACTACTAAACGAGCACTACCACACGCCCTTCCTCTCATAAACACATTCAACGCTTGCGCATTTGAAAGGAGTTCAAAGCCGCGTGCTCACCGGCGAACGGGTTCTCCTCGACGATCTCTTCGACGATGCCCGACGCGGGTGGCTGCTGCGACGACGTCGAGGACGACGACACGATGAGCGTGGCTGTCGTCGAAGACGGGGCGTCCCCTCCGTTCAGCTCGAGCAGCAACTCGTCCTCGTCGGTCAGGGTGTCGACGTCGCGCGAGCTGCGCCGGCTGCCGCTGCCGTCGCTGCCGAGACGACGTCTACGTTGCTGCTGCACCACGTACTCCTGCGACGACGGGGGCGTTAACGTCGACGCTGACCGCCGGCTACTCGAGCGAAGCCAGCCCCTCCCTTATCCGCGTAAGAACGGAGAACACTCGGCGCACGGCTTCAACGCGCACTCGACAGGTGCCGCAGGTGTGGACGGGTCGAGCGGCGCGATATGCTCGACGGCGCGCAAACAAGAAAAAAAAAATGCCGAGATGGCAGGCAGCGCGAATAACCGATGCGCGAGAAGCTAGTCGGGCGGGTTCCACGACGCCAGCGGCAGCCGGGTTTATCGCGGCGTCGAGCGGCCGCCGTCGTCGTAAGCGTAGCAATAAAAGCGCTAGCTGTTGCTGCCGTCGGCGTAGAGTAAGTACAAGTGCGACGACGAGGAAAGAAAATATAAAATGAGCGGGGAGAGAAGGAGAGAAAGTAATAATCGTAAAATCGGGCGAGGCTCGCCGCGGCGTCGTTCGGTTGCTTAGCTACGCGAAGCGTGCGCCATGCGATGAGTATGTAAGTATGCGACACGGATCGGCGCGCGCGCTCCGTGTGGGACAGACGAGGCGGAGAGACGCCCAGAAGCAGCCAGCAAGCGTCAGCGGCAACAGATAGGGTTGCCACTCGCCTCTTTCCACAAATGACGACTGTACTACGCTATACTACTCTATGACGAATACGACGTGTCAGCGAGGATCAAAAATCCCACGGGCGATTGGAGAAGGGGTGGAGGAGGTAGCGGAAGGGTGTCTTCGCGGTCTATACGTGGGGTCAGGAAGGCCGAGAATGGGGGGGGAGGTGCCAAAACCTGCGAACCGAGTCCATTTCCGCGATAAAACGGCAGCGCGGGGCCTCACAGCGCGTTTTAATCAACCGTCGTGCGGAAAGAAGAACATAGCGAGAGCAGGAAATGAATAGGACAGATCGAGAGAGAGAGAGAGAGAGAGAGAAGTGAGAGAGGGTATCTCCTGCTTCTACTGAAAGCACATGGAGAGAGAGAGAGAGAGAGAGAGAGAGAGAGAAAGAGAGAGAGAGACGCTGCGTGTGGCACCGGGCCAAGCGTAAAGGGATCCATCCCATCAAGGAGTAAAGCGCGAGCAAAGACGGCGATGTTTAAACGACATCACAACACTCTAGCTCGCGGAGCTGACACATATGGGACCTCCCCTAGTCCCGATGGGACATAGGGGTGGTTACACTATGCACGCGGCATCGGAGGGGCGCATCGTTTAATCGAGAGGCCAAAACCGCCACCGCAAACAGGGCGCCGCATGCTCGCTCTTAACCAAGAACGAGGGACACACAGACGCACTGCAAACGCGGTGTCGGACCCCGGGGAGAAGAGACACCCCAGGGAGAGGGGGGGAGACACGGATCGATTGGTGGAAGGCAGAGACGGACACGCTGAAGCCGTCGCGACGACGGCTCGACTCATCTCGTGGAGCTGGGGGGAAAAACCAGCGCCGCGACCGACGGCGTGTACGGTTACGCGATCGGTCGGAGACGTTTCCCGTCGTCATATTCTCCGCTTCGGCAGCGCGAATCGACTGCAAAGCAGCTTGACCGCGTCATGCTGCGGCCGTGCGCCCTTATTGCTTCTTTTCCATTCTAGAGCGACCTGCCGGCTATATGTTTATGGAGTGGGAAATCCTCAGAGAGAGAGAGGTAACGAAGGCCCTTCCTTGCATCTTTATCTCTCTCTCTCTCTCTCTCTCTCTCTGAGGATTTGTTTTTCATACCTCACAGTAAAATATGTAGTTAACGATCTTGTGTGCGCACTAGCTTGGCTTATTATCACTCACTTTCTGCATTTTTGCTATTTGCGTAACACAGACAGAAGCGCCTGAAACTACACTTTTCCGGAAGGGACAGTTACTACAGGGAGACGAAAGTGTGTGTGTGTGTGTGTGTGTGTGTGTGTGTGTGTGTGTGTGTGTGTGTGTGTGTGTGTGTGTGTGTGTGTGTGTGTGTGTGTGTGTGTAAGGGCGCGTGATGAGGTGGTAAGTGCGCTCGGACTATCCCCTCGCATGGCCCGCACACAGGGGACAAAGCTTCCGTCCCTCCTCTTCAACTTCCCCCGCCCCATCTTCGCGAGCCCGGGTCACCTACTATACTCAAAACCCCGTATCAGAAACGCTGCTTGACTTGCACTTGACTTGCCACCGACTTCAATGCAGCACCAACGCGTTTCGAATGTGCGGCCTTTAGGCGGTTCTAAGGCAGCACAAACGCACAGAACGCGTTTTAAACGCGCTGCGTTGAAGACGGATTCGAGTCAAGTCAAGGAGCGTTTATGAATACGGGGGTCAGTATAGCCCAAGTTACCAGCTGCATTTCGTACGCATGCAAGTATAGCGCTGGAATAAATTTTGCTTTAATAAGCTTCTAAATTTCGATCTATGCAATGACAGATTTTTCTCGTACCTTCTTAATGCGCTGGTACTTCGTCTTCCGATCCCATTCTCTATTCACCTGCAACCCTTGCCGCACACATCTTCGGGAATGTGGGGAACCCCACACCTCTGACATCTTCGGAATGCAGAAATCAAAAACATCTCGTGTTCCACGCTTATTTGAAGCCTTAACGAAAAGGCCAAGGTCCGAACTCTTTTATACGCTACTCACGCACCACTCATGCTGAGCAAAACACTTGAGAAGCGGAGAAACGCGAGTCGGAGGTGATGATCGAAAATCCCGACCTTGTTAGATAGCGATGCCCCGGAGCATGCGTCCTCCCCGAAGAAGTCACGAAACGTCTCTTGTTTTCGGAGGCTATGCTACTGGCAATACCGTTTGTTCCGGCACCAATCCAAACGGCAGAGGGCAACACAGGAAGATGACCGAGGCTGATCGCAGTTCTCAAGTCTCGGTCTATGACAGGGGCTTTAGGTGCACCTTTTGCCGAGAAAGCAAGAAAGGTACGCGAAAGTGGGACAGATATGCGCGGGATGCGAAGAAGTTGAAAAATAAAGACGGCCGCATGAGCAAGCTCTCATGTCCAATGGTCCAAAATTATCACTCGGGTTTTGTCAAGGATTTCATGCAGTTAAACCGCATTGTTGATTGAAATCACGGTACGATTACAAGAGCAGGCCAACTACGCAAATAGGTAGATGAAACAGAGGCACGTATATATCAACAGTTCACCCTATGATTGCGCGCGGGACTAATGTTTCTGCATTGCGGACCAAATAAAGTTGTTTAACGCACTCGTTTGCTACGCTGTCGCGTTGTGTCGCTCGCAGCTACACCTATTACTGTAGCGGGGAGGTGTTGGAGACGCAAAGCCAAGCAAGCTGCTTCGAAAACTTAGCCGAACTCCCGCAACACCGACGTCGCAGACCAAAGTCTTCCCGCCGGGTAACGAGGGATTCGCGCCCGTACACAAGGCTGCCCCATTCGCTCTCTGCGCGCGGTTGCGGGCCTTTTCGCAAACCGACTGCGTCGATGCGTGCGAGTGGACGCGCCGAACAAGTCTTGCGCCAGAGCCAGTTCCGACAGGGCAGTCCACGCCGGATGCACGACCGAGTCACGCGCGGCGGCGGCCGATCCATACCCGGAAATGACCGACTCGCAAAAAACGAACCCCGCGCTGCGTCACAGCGGCTGCAGATGAAGCAGCGCACAGGCCGAAACGAGTGACGACACGACAACGAGAGAACGAACAGGTCGAACGCGGAGCGGAAATTAAACGAGCGCCCCGACGCTTCCGCTCCTCGGAGTCGCCTTCGTGCCTCACTTTTAGTGCGATAGGAGAAAGGGGGTGGGGGGGAGGCCCTCAACGTTAGAAGAATGTTCTCACGTTTTGTAAGAAGTGAACACAACCAGAGCAATAGCGCACCCTTTTTATACGCAAGGCTCGAACACCAATGTTCTTGCGTTCCAACTTTCCAAGAATGCCACAGCTGGGAGTCGAACCAGCGACCTTGGAATAAGTCTTAATATACACAATCAGCTTAAGGCTCTGGAATGCATTAAGGCGGCTAGAAATGAATAACGATTGATTGATTGACTGATTGATTGATTTACCTAACGCTCAGCAGCCGAACACTACAGGCGCTAAGCGATAATCAGTAGGAATTTGCTCCTGCATGTAAGAGCAGCGACTTAGTGAAAACGGCCAGCGATGGCCATGCATATAAACGACGTGTAACAGTGGCAGCGCAGTTACGTGGATGGAGGAGTATAGGTAAATAATACATCTCCTTGAGAATGAAGAGGCCCTCGCATACATCCCAGAGGGGAAGCCCAGGACGCACGCTTGCGCCGTAACAGCTGAATCCGTGTTTACTTCAGTCGACTTGAAATTGACGACCGCGCACGGGAGAATTCGCAATTATCAGAATGAGACGCAATCCTTAATTTCACGAAAGGTGGAGGAGAGAATCACCTTAAACGCCGCAGAGCTTCGATTAGTTTTGTTCGGAGTCGCCCTGAACGTGCCCAACGAGCAGATCAGTCTGGCAGCCGGTAAACACTCGAAGCTCATGGAAGCGAGCCTGCCATGCATAAAGCTGCCCCCCGTACGTCCCTTATCAGCTGCTCTCTCTCTCTCTCTCGTAATCTGTACAGCATAAACGCACGCACCCTGCTGAGGGGCCTCATCTTGCTGTGTATGCCGGACTCGGCCGTGCCCGGCGAGGGCGGCGGGAACTCGGGCGTGGGCGGCTGGTCGTAGTGGCTCGGGCTGAGCGGGATTTGAACCGTGGCCCGCTTGGATCCCGCCGCCGACGAGTGCAGCGCCAGGCTGGCGGGCCTCTCGTCCGAAGGGGCGCCCGTGTTGTCACTCGCCGACCGGGTGTGCTGCGGCGCCCGCCCGCCCTGCTGCTGCAGACACTCGCTGGCCACCTGCGTTTCACGCGCGCAAGCTCAGACCGGCATACAGTGCGGTACGCTGCTAAAGGGAGATTACAAACACACTACGAACGTGCAGTTACTTTCTTGGGGTTTACATTTTGAAGTGGTCCGTCTTTGCCGCTGGTACGTGGCCTGTACAGGTGGCAGAACTGGCGCCATTACAGTCAGGTTCATTTCAAAAGTAAGAATAATAAATGAGAGATGGGCTAGTTGGCAAGTACTCGTTCTAAGAGGCAGGGCGCATCTTCAGTTGTTAGTCGGTGTTTGTCATGTCTTAGAAAACCACAATCGAACCCTGAAACAACTGACTACAAGTAAAGCAGGCCTTAAAGTTTAAGTATAGTTTAAGCTGAAAGAAACTACCAGTGTAATACCATAAGTAAGACGCACATAAATTAAAAAAAATCACAGCATAATCACGGAGTGAGTGATGATGAGTGGGGCGAAGAGCTGGAGGGCTTCGTCGTTTAAACCGTGAACCATCCGCGAATATCGCCCACTACATCATCAAAGATGTGAAAAACACTGTATACATTTGTACAAGAAAATTAAGTATTCGTAAGTGTCAGCCATACGTCGCTTCCGTTCCCCCTTCATTATAACGGCTTTATGGTCGGTGAAAGGTGGCGCTGGGGCGCTGGGGCGTAGTAGGATGTTTGCAAGGACGAAGTAGTGGGCAGTTTGCAAACGCGAAACTATAGGTGGTCACGTACAAAACAAGGGATGGACACATTGCGACAATCTATGGTTCTTTAACGCGCACCTGGATTCAAGTACACGACCATCTTGCAATATCATGTTGACTACTTCCCAAAAGTATTTGCTTTATGATCGGTGAAGTGTGTCACGGATGAACAGAACTATACACATTGAGGACGACGGTGGAAAGAACGGTGGCATCACTATGACGTCACGGACAACATTAACTGGAGAGTTGAGTAATGACGGGCGGCCGGCCATTCGCATCACGTGGAGCTGCTGGCGCAGCCTCGCCAGTTGGCCGGGTACACGCCCAAGCACTAAGGTTTGTACGCGCATCTGTCCGTCGCTTTAAGGCAGCGTATACGATGCATCAGGCGAAGAGGCGTCAAGTTTAGTACAATACCGTACACACTAAGCCATAGCTGCCTCCTCGTAAAACGCGCCATCTTCAAAGTGTCACGCACCTTTCGAAAACCATCAAGCGCGCCACGATCCTATAACACGATCCCCGCCATCAGCGACGCTTCATGGCGCACTCAAAGTGCTCCCCGGAGGCGGATGATGGACTGCGTATACAGGGCTCTCGTGGCGTCGTATATATATCTATCTACACGTCCGTTGAAAGAGCGAGTGGCATTCCGTCCGGCCATGGCCGTTCGCGAGTCAGCGATTTCACCGAGGCTTATCCACGGTCATGGCACTTCTTCTGCGCTCTATCGTCGGTTGTTATTACTTCTTTTCTTTGTTTTGTTTTTCTCTACGGTTCGACCATCGGAAGATGAAACGGACGTCAAAAAACCTGACGCTGCTATGGGGGGGACTTATAGGCAAGCACAACAGGGGCGCGGTCGATATAGACGAGCCGCTTCGGCAGGATGCGCTCTAAAATACGGATAAAACTAAAGGTCGCTCTGCTGACTTAAAATTTGAGGCGTCTGTGGAGCCCGTTGGGCGTGATTACATAGCGCCGCACGCGCACCTATACGCTGGCGGCGTTGAAAATGAACAGAGAGAAGGCGTAGAAATAGCAATCTTGCAATGCCTTCTTCGCTTCTCTTACACGCTCCTCCACTTACTCGTCACACAGATTCGGCTGAGTTGTTTTTTATTCTGTTTAGAACAACCAAAACATACCTCACGCACAGTTTAGAGGCGGCTTGATCGGTGCGCAATCTATACGACGCTGCAGTGGTATATATTATAAAGCCATCATCGGAATGAAAGCTGCCAGAAAACAAAGAAAAAGAAAAGAGGTCAACAGAGATGAATTTGACAGCCTATATAAAAGGTAGGGGAGGGATTAGAAAATCCTGAAACATGGGCGAAAATGAAAGCGCCACTAACAATCGCGCGGCGTCCCTCTGTAGCGGCCAGCTAAACAAGGTCTTCGTTTTCTGCCAGAGCAGTTTTTTTTTTACGAAGTCAAGTTGGAGACCGATAAGAGCTGTGGACAACGTTCAAGTAAGTCTGTAATTGCAGCATCAGATCATTTTATTTTTAAGAAAACATATTCGTAACTTCCCCAAGTCAAAAGGGAAAAGTTAGCAGCGATATCTTCATAAAACTCGCTTATGAGAAAAAATTACAGCAGCTCTCACAGAATGTCTTGATGTGTGCTCAGAGTTTCGCGAAGCTTTTCTGGAAGCACTTATGTTCAATGCACGCAAGTAGGCTCGTGTTACAAGCATATAGGTCGGCAAACCAATTGTGGAGCTCCCTCACAGACTCAATCATGAAATATATCTAGCGCTTACTATTCACTTAGACTCAAACTCACCCAACTGTTTCTGAGCTGGATTCACTCGGACTCACGCTCACAAAATTTTTCTTCATCCGGACTTGCTCTGACTCAAACAAACCTACATATTACTCCACCGGACTCACTCAAACTAAGCCTCGCGGCTCGATCTGAGTCTGAGTGAGTCCGAGCGAGTCGACTCATGACTACGTCAGTCTAGAATTAGTTTTTGCGATTATCGTTGCAATGCTCTTTAACACCAATATCTCCCGTAATCTGTGCTCTTCTTGGCGCCTTTTGAGAAAGTATACCTTCGAACACGACTTACGAGTGGTTGCAAACCAGCAAGGACGTTTTTCTTCAAGGAGATGGCAACTTAAGATATATTTCTCAAGACTTTCCACGGAAGAATTGGCGAGAGGTGGCGTTTGGGGAGTAGGCACTACATTCCGTGATTCCCGCCTCTGCTAATATAAACATTGAAATGATACTGATTTGGAACACTTGGGAGTAGGCGTGGGTAT
Organism: Rhipicephalus microplus; assembly: GCF_043290135.1. NCBI lineage: Eukaryota > Metazoa > Arthropoda > Arachnida > Ixodida > Ixodidae > Rhipicephalus > Rhipicephalus microplus. The sequence goes on from NC_134701.1 coordinate 188,143,706, forward strand.
AAACATGAATCCAGGTAGGGGCGCGTAGTAATGCTGAAGATGAAAAGATAGGCCCATAGGTCGGCAAAAAATTAAAATAAAAATAAAGCTTACTCCAATAACTCAAGAAATATATCTCACGCTTTGGACTCACTCGAACTCGCACTCACGAAAATTTTCTTCGACAGGGCTCGCTAGGACTCAAACTCACAAATTAAGGTATCACTCCTCTCGAACTCAGACTCACGAGAATATTACTGACCGCGACTCACTCAGACTGAGCGCCGTTCCACGCGCTTTCCGCACAGCCGCAACACACGTGCCGGGACCCCTACCGCACGGAAGCGGGTGACGAATAAGCCAATTGGTGACACTTCAGAGGGTGAAAGAGCGTCGCCAATTGGCTTATTCGTCCCCGGCTTGCGTGCGGTAGGGGTCCCGGCACGTGCGTTGCGGCTGTGCGGGAAGCGCGTGGAACGGCCCTAAGGCTCACGGCTCGATCTGAGTCTGAATGAGCCCGAGTGAGTCGACTCATGAGTGTGCTCACAGACTCATGACTACAAGCGATTGCATTGAATCGGACACAACCTTATTCGGTCCTGCGGCACGTGACGTGCGAATCCATGTTGTTTCGAAACACGAGCAACGCCACCCACACGTTTTAGATGCGAAGCAGCTCTTAACTCACGAGTGTAAAGGCGTTCATACGTGTGTGTCCGTAAGAACGCACCGCAACGCGTTCACCTAGCCGCAGGTGTTAGATCCGTGCCAAGTACGTCACGCCGCAGCTGCGCGTTGACGTCACTCTCTCCCTCACCCGTAGCACGCTCGCCGCAGCGCCCGCAGCTCCTCCGCCCACTCGCAACACACTTCACTCTCCTTTCACCCTCTCCACTGCCCGCAACGCTCGACCGCACGTCGAAGGGGAACACTCTTTCGGCTCGTTTATCTGCGATGAAACTTACACGAAACCCAACCGCCTCTCATGTTTTTGCGTTTCAAGCAAACGTTCACTCGAGATACGCTACATCAAGTTTCGCTTCAGACCGTTTTTCCAGCACCCACGTCGACGCCCGTTTCAACCGGCTCAACGACGTGTGCACCGCTGCGCTGCTTCGCATCCGATCAGGATTCCCTTGAGTGAGATGGTCCATAATTTTTTTATCGCAGCCATTTTGATAGTTATGCGCTTCCTGCTCGCGACGATGCGCAACCTCATCCCGTTCTGCATTACCTTTAGCAGCGAAGCAAATATACCTGTCTAATTATTGCGTGACTGTCGGATCTCGCGGATTGCATTGTCAGCCCACTTTGCGTTGCATCAAGCTTGAAGACCAGCCTGTTTACTTTTACACGGTTCCCGGGTTCGGCACACGTCTCTCAGCAAGAAATCAACACTATAGTTACCTGAACGTATAGGGGGGGGGGGGGGGGGGCAATGAAAGACGTTCCCAATCTGCCTCGCTTGGTCACACGTTCTAATGTTTTGAGCTGATAGATACAGCTTCACCTCTGTATTAACTAGTCATAATAATCTGCGTGGCCTTACGTCCCAAAACGACGAAACGCTTATGAGGGACATCGTAGTAAAAGGCTACCAAAAGTTTCCCCATATGGTGTTATTTACCGCGCATTGGCATCGCGCAGTATACGCGGGCCATTTCGTCTCCAGAGAAATGTGACCGCCGCAGCCGGGATCCAACCCACGACCTTCGGATCAGCAGCCGAGCACCCTAGCCGCTGATCCACCGAGGCGGACCCAGTACAGTGTTGTTAGAGGGCGAACGGGGAAATAAATAAAATGGCGACCCTCTGGGTGAACCAGTTCGGTGGAAAGCTGTTCTGGCAAGGAAACCTGTCCACTAGTTTTTCTCTTTTATTATTACCTTTCTCCGTAAATGCCTTGTATTTATTTATGTATTTATTTATTTATAAATTTAAAGCAGGTAAAGTCAAGCGAGTCACAATACGTGCAGATCGTGAGAAAGCGTTTATCCTATTTTCAATCTTTTCTTTTGGTCACTGTGGGCTGTACGCAAAATTGTTTACCACGTGCCCGTTCCAACTCACCAAGCCACCAGCTGATTTCTGCCTCAAAGGCGCGTACCTGTCAATAATTAGATGCTGGTTATTGCGGTATGGGTGCACCACGCGATTCTTTGAACCACTAAACTGACCACCGCATTCAGCAGCACATGTTGTTACGCCGAAAGCCAGTTTGTTCTACACCAAGCGTGCACTCTGACGCCGATCTACAATCTAAGAAGTAAAGGAGGAAGAGGGGTATCGAGGTTGCTTCTTTTAGAAGAGTAACTGACGTGCCACACCACTCCTCAATTTCGGAAGTAACTGCTAAGGACTCTCGCGGTTACTCCTAAAGAGAGTTATTTTGCACAAAATAAAAATCATGGTATGCTTTACTTAACCAGCCTTCGAAGTGCGTGCAAGCATTTGATTAGATGTACAATCGACGTGCAAGCGTCACATTCAGAAATAAATTTCGGGAAATTTGCAGCAAACAAGCGGGATTCAAACTCACAACCATTCCGTCAGCATGCGCGTACACTAACCACTATACGCCACACCCCGCTGCGGCACCGTCTGAAAGGAAACCAACTTGTGTAAGCACCGATGGGTCGTTTGTACCGGTTCGAACATTCCATCAGTAACTAAAAAAGAAAAAAAAAACGGGTGCTCTAATATATTATTCCACAAGAAAAAAATCTATTGCGCACATTGTGTCTTTTGGAGGAGCAAAGCGCACATTTCAGGGTAACTGAACAGTTCCTCCGGAAAACTTTTTAGAGTGTATAGAGACGAACAATTAAAAATACTATCAAGAAAGAAAGCCTTTCGCTCTAAACCCGCTTGTAAAAATTTCTACCTGAGAGAGAGAGAGAGAGAGAGAGAGAGAGAGAGAAAGAAAGCGTATTTATATGCTCCACTACTTCAAGTGTGCCTCACAGCTAATATAATGATCCATTATTTTCTTATGGAAACGTTCAAAAAGCGCGCCCGGAAGCAGGAAAGCGTGACACAGCGGACGTGGGTGATTCAAAACAGGCACACAGTGATGCGTATAGCTGCTGGGCAAGAATAATCGCTAAAATGCAACGTCATCTCGTCCGTTTTACGTGTGGTACACATGCGTGGGGTTGTCGCTTAGCGTATATAGTACAGGCAAAAACCACACATAGATATAAAAAATGGGGGAGCAAGCGACAAATAGAAAGATCTATAAAGAAAAAAAAGAAAAATAAGAATAAATGAAAATAAAGAATTATGAAAAAAAGAGAGAACAACAGGAAATTAGTATAGGAAAAAGAGGGGAAGAAGTAAAGGGAAAGCCAAAGAGAAACAAGAAGGCTCAGCCAAGCTCCGCGCAATTCCTCCAAACTTGGCAGCATCTAGCGGAAGGCTGCCTTATTTTTCGTATATTACTGTAAGCTGCAACGCACATGCCGACCACATATCCTACTACATCCACACAATTCGCAGGGCGCCTTCGCAATAGACTGATTCCACAAAGCCAATCGCCCGCCATTCCCTATACATAACACCTAATGAGCTCGATTCACGGGCGGTGTCGTCGTCAGCCCCTCGTTTGAGTCACAACGGAGATACGACCCGAGCAGTGCTCGTGCATGCATACGACGAGTAGGCGACGCGCCTCTTCTCCGATATCAAGGAGCTGTTTCACTTGGCTGAGCTGTCACGATCAAGAGCGCCTGCCTGCCTTCGAAGTGTAATAGAGGCAAGCTCGAGGCGTCTAATATCGCCCTTGCGTTGTCGAGTCTGGAAAGGGGGTGCCCTGTGATGTTCTTAAATCTCGAGTATACTTTGAAGAAAGGCTGGGCAAAACTTTAACGGGACGGTTACGTTGGCACACACGGGGGGTTTCACGTCCCACGATTCGAGAGAAGCCGTAGGCGGAAGGTTCCGGAGATTCCAACCGTCAGTGCAAGTTCCTTGAAGCGCGCTGGCATTGCACGGTGCCCGTGCCCCTAGCATTTCGCCTGCATCAAAATGCGGCCGGGATCGAATCCGCGATGCTTGGGGTTGAGCAGCCGAGCACCATACGCACTGATCCACCGAGGCGAACAAACACGAAGTGGCCCGATGTTTTTTTACATGCACTACAACGTTTATTTATTTATTTATTTATTTATTTATTTATTTATTTATTTATTTATTTATTTATTTATTTATTTATTTATTTATTTTATAAACTGCAGCCCTGTAAAAGGGCTATTGGAGGAGTGGGGTTATACAGTGCAAAAAAGAATCGCAAGAGAAAAAAAAGGTACATGAGAAGTAGCAACAAAATAACAATAAAACACATTTATAACAACGAAAGAATTGAGCTTTGGTACATAATGATATTTAACAAGAATAGTAACAAATCATTCAGGGGGAGTGATCGAATGTGACCAGGTAACACCACAGGTTTAAATAGAAGATATTTCGCTAGAGTTACCATGTAGGGGAACGAATCGCGTCTACATTACACGAATTACTGATTTATATACAAAGCAAGTGATGCGGGACCCCAAGAGCGTGTCTCGTCCCTCGAAAGCGTCTGGTAAGGTGGTGGTGTCCCCTGACCCCGGGTGTAACCCAAGACGCTGTTTATGTTAGCCGCGCCATCCGGCGGCCATACTAAAGTGAGCTAGAATGGAACTCACTTTAGTGAACTAAAGTGAGGCTCACTTTAGTCGTACCAGGGTCACTCGTGGTTGCCAGACGTTGAAGGCGAAACCGAAACTGGTTTACACCAAAACTGTGCTCCCACAATCACTTTGAGAATCAATTATGCAATCTTAGTTAATTACGTAAGTAGCATGGCGGAATAGGATCTATCACAGCTGAGATTAAATGACCTAACGTTTCTGAACAAGCGCCAGAACTTTTGTATTTGAAAATTTTCACTGTATTTACTATTTTAGATGTTAGTTAAGCAATCTGTATTTATCAGTGAACTCGACCAACTGAAAAAAATATATATATCACGACGTGCTTCACATGGTTCAGAACAATACTAGACTTAATCGACACGCGTAGCGCGTGTCTGTATTTTTTTAAAATACTCGACGCATGTTAGCTTAAACACTTCGTATGCATACAGTAGAATCTCGCATGATACGTTCCCATTTCGCACGATTTACGGGTGCTAATGTTTGCGTTATACCGTTATCAAGCGAAACTGCGCGATGTTTTAGTGAACTCGAATTGTACGTGTACGCCCCGGTGGATCAGTGGCTATGGTCCCACTCGGCTGGTCACCCGAAGGTCACAGGATCTATCTCGGCCGCGGCGGTCCCATATCGGTGGAGCCCAAGTGGTGGGGACCCTGTACTGCGCGATCTCGGTGCACGTATACCAGATGATCGAAACTTCCGAAGCCCTCCTATACCCTCGTAATCAAGTCGTGGTTTTGGGACGTAAAAGCAGCACATATATATTAATAATCGGATTGTAGGCTTTATCCGGATAACACGCTCGTGCCACGGTTCTCTTCTTAGGGAGCGAAGCTCCCTCAGCCGTGGGCTGTGCGTCCCCGATGTATGTATATAGTAGTAGTAGCAGTAGTAGTAGTAGTAGTAGTAGTAGTAGTAGTAGTAGTAGTAGTAGTAGTAGTAGTAGGTAGTCCCCTCTCGTTTAGTCATTGGAATGTCTACTGGATGGCGGTACTTGTATATGATTAATATATGATGAAAATATGCGAGATTGGAGTGTTAACTAAGTGGACGGACGGACGCACGGACAGACGGCCACATAAACGAACGGACGCACGGACGGACGGAAGGAAGCAAGAACGAACGAACGGAGGGAAGTACGGACGGACCGATGGACGCTTCGCCCCATGCACTCATAATCATTCACTACATGGATATGCTGTGAATTTTTTTCCCAGACAAATGAACGAGGTATACTGTTGCTGGAATGCGGCATATCTCATTTGAAAAGCAGACTTCCAAGGAGCAGTACTAAACAGAAAAGCTGGGTTGTACCTACGCTGCCTGATGCGCCACGAGTAAACGGAGACATTGTTACATATTACCTGGCTTTTATACAACCACGAGCATCGAAATTTTCCATTATTTATCTGTGAAAACTGGCCGAGAACTGCACACTGAATGTTTAAAACTATACATTTAAACCTCGATCTGACGAAATCCGATTTTAGATATTTTTCAATCGAACGAAAAAATAATCCCTTTCCGTTCAGCCAGACCCATAGCAAGTATTTTCTTTTTTTGCGTGTGTGAGTGCGTGCGTGGGGGGGGGGGGGAGTTATGTGTCAAACGGCTAAATTGGTGGCTGGAGGTCAAAGTCAATGGGAAGTCGCGTAAATTCTTTAATTTCTTAGGGTGTCAGAACCCCCTCAGCTATCTCACAGTTACGGCCCTGGGTTAAATGCTATCATTATCACGAATTAACGAAGCTTTTGTGAAATTGAACTTGGACTAACAATTTTTTTTTTGGAAATACTACCCAACAAATGTCCATCCAGTTTTTACACATGCGGCTTTTCTTCAGACATGCAATGTAACGCTATCACGTTAAACATCAAACCACCACACTCACGACTCTAGATTTACCTGGACGAGGCTGCACGCAGCAGTGGTAACGCTTTTACGGGTCAAACGGTTCTGGCCGATGGCGCTTTCTTTGTTGCGCAAACACGTTCCCCTCCTCCCCATAAAAAAAAAAAACACTGTGCATGGTTGCTATGGTTATCCAATGTTTTATGTGACAGCTGTCCCACAGGATCTTTCTTGCGTTGCTTTCTCGCACTTTAACTGCACGTGTTTTAACTGCACGTGTTTTAACTGCACTTTAACTGCACGCAAGTCTGCACACAAGATGCCGGTATATTTTCCTTCAAGGGGACACTTTATAAAACGAACAAAACGATCAACTCCGTTGGTAGACTCGACGCCGCGTCCTCTCCTTACGAAAACGGAGGGTAAGCGGCTACGCAAAGCTGCACGCCCTTTCCCTACCCTGAGAGAGGGCAAGCGGCTACACTAAGGTTCGCGACCTCCCCCCCTCTCTCTCCGCAAGGAGAGGGCTCAGCGTCAAGTCTACTGACGCGCTTCAACGCCTGCGTGAGGTCACGCCTATGGAGCTTTGGTCACTTTGATTACCGTCGTGTGGCTGTGCGTTCACTTCATTCTGCCAGCGCGTGATCGCAGAAGCTATGCGGATGCCGTGCAGACGACGCGGAACGGACGAATACATTATGAAGGATTTTCTTACAGCTGAAGCAGCCCCGCAAGTGCTGCAGCGAGCTTGAGAGATGGAGCATAGCGACGCAACACCTTCGTCTTGAAGCGGCGCGCACGCTGACAATAAAGTGAGCTGTCTAGAGACGTCAGCGAGTAACACAGAAAGCGCGCATACCTGGTCGTAGAGGCTGCTGAGCTCGCACAGCCTGGACGAGACGTCGCTGTGATTGTCTAGGTGAGGAGGCTGCTGCTGCGCTTGCTGCTGCTGCTGCTGGGCCGCAGATGCGTTGGGCCGCATGTCCACGTACTCGGCGGATGAGCGCGAGTCTCCGGAGGACAGCCGTCTCCTCCTCTGCGGACCCCCGGTGGTGGCCAGGCACAGCTGCTCGTACACGCCCGGAGAGCAGGCCACCGAGCGACGAGGGGGTTTCGCAGGGGGCTGCGACATTGTCCCGATGTGATTTGCCGATTTGTTGTCCCTTACTCGACATTCATGGGGTCACTACTACAGGAGGGTATAATGTACTATCGGGAGCAATAAGAGCTGGAACATTAAAGTCATGTTTCTTCAACGGTTGCCCGTAATGTGTCGATATGAATATGATGTGTGGAATCGCAAAATACGCATTTCCCCTTGAGCACAAAGTGTCATAAACGTTTGCGCATGCCAAATGCGTTTAGCCGCTATAACCTTTAGAGGGTAATTTCAAAGTTCCAGCCCATGTTGCGCCCGACTACAGATGTTATTCACGCAATGCATAACATTATATGTAGCGTAGAAACTTACTGAGACTATGAGTAACTAATAACACAAATACAAGATAACAAAGCAGAGTCATCAACCAATGAGGATGAAAAAATAACCACTCGTGTCAAAATTTAGGAAGTACACAGGCATGCATCATGCAGCAGATATGGCTCTGTGTTTGCCCCACAAAATGTTTCAAAATATCGAAAGCGTGACGGTAGTGATGCCAAAGATGCACGGGAAAGTTCTCCTTCAACAGAAGATCTATGGATCTATATTCACGACAAAAAAAAAACGACATGCTCCGCTGCACTCGGCAGCACGGAAGCTGACGTCACAACCTCGTGGCAGTGCAATTTTGAAGAGTCACATCTATTTAGCGCAGCCCCAGAGAGGTTTATGGCGGCAACCAGACAGCCGTCTGTGGAAATGTCTATATAAGGGAGCGGTGGTATGGCACGTCAGTACAACGATCAAGGACCGGTGGTCAGCCAGGCTCGATAACATTTGCTCGTACTGTCGACTCGGAGATGATATGCATGCCTGGTTCACTCCGTATGACTGCCATGGTATCGGAATATGCGACACCATCCTACACCGTCCAGGTACTTAGCAATACCGGACAAAACCATGAGCAATATAAAAACGCATTTCTCCGCAGTCTTCTACTGCCAACAAAAGACATAACACCTTCAGCACTTTTCGGTCACAACGAGATTTCGGGGTAACTCCAAAGCTCCGTTTGATTGTTTTTGTTTATTTTCAACATGTCGAGGGATGGTACGGCTAAGGGCAGATTAACTGCCTGACAATGACCCGACCGCCCAAGCACGGTTCAGCGTTGTTTTGAACATATCAAGAAATCATACAATAGAAAGCGGGTGCAATGAGAGAGAAAAACATGGCATCGTACAATAAGCAATAGCTGACGACACATAAAATATTGTAATCAAAAATTGTTTTTCTTTTGATACAACTGTCGTAGACCACATGGTCCTCGAGGTCCTCCTCATACTATAAAGGCACATAGAACAACAAGTACGATGCTGATTTAGAAGAGTAGGTATCAGGTATCTAAGTTGGTTAGTTTCAGTTTACTGAAAACGTCGTGTAGACTAACACGTCTCCGTGTTTTATTGATCGACACGTGGGGTTTAACGTCCCAAAACCACCATATGATTACGAGAGACGCCGTAGTGGAGGGCTCCGGAAATTTCGACCACCTGGGGTTCTTTAACGTGCACCTAAATCTGAGCACACGGACCTACAACATTTCCGCCTCCATCGGAAATGCAGCCGCCGCCGCCGGGATTCGATCCCGCGACCTGCGGGTCAGCAGCCGAGTACCTTACACAACGTTAACAGAGGGGGAAAAAAATTAAGGCTCGATGCCAAGTGAATGCTCGTAGCTGGGGTTGTTGGCCCCCGCCAAGCAACGACCGCTCGGCCAACGTATATATGCGATGAAGCGGGTGGACCACGCCACGACGTGCGTCAGAGCACGGCCCGGAAGAGAGCGAGCCACAGAATACACACAAGGAAGCGAGACAAAAAGGCGCGAAATCGCATCGGCACGCCGTGAATGGCCCTCGAAGCAGAGGACCGTGACAGAGAACCCGACACGCGGCGATGGTGATCCGTCTTCGAGACACAACGCGCCCTGGCAAGGGAGCCGGGTCGGAACATAACAAACACCGCCGACTCGACAGACATGAACGCACAAAACGGCGTCTGTGTTGAGCGTTAATGTATTTTGTCCTCGTATCTCGAATTTACGACGTTCTCACATCGGGCGCTACCAAGCTGGACAGCACCTATAATAAGTACATGCGGGTTGCAGTTAAGTGCTCTCGCGAGTAGCTGTCGACGAATGTGCGCACATTAAAACAGTATAGTTTACATGCTGAGTACATCAAGTAAGCGTAAACCCTTTACTATACGGATACAGCACATTTACCTGTAAAACGAACGAGAAGCATAATCCACCTATTACCTTTTATTTAACTTATAGTATATATATGCTTTCATTACAAGTCGAGACATTACAAGTCGTTACTGGCTACACCCGGCATAATGCACTCCTTGACTTGGTATTTGTAAGTTCAAATATGTTACATAACGTGTGTAAATGCGAGATTATCGACGGTATCTCGGATCACAAGGCAGTCCTAGTTTCCTTGCAGTGTTCGATTGCGAAACGGCAATTCGTGGTCACTTCCTTTCACGATTTTAACCACGCTGATGACGTTTCCGTCCTCGACTGTTTAGCCGATAAATTTGAACAATTTTTAGCACTCGCCACACGCAACGATGTTGATGCTTTAGTTGGTTTCTTTGAACAGTTGGTGAAAACTTGCGCTCTGGAATTTGTACCGATCAAAACAAAAAAGAAAAATACTAATGTTCCCTGGATGAACCGTGAAATCTTGCATTTTTCACGTCGGATACGTAGGATGAGGCAGGCGAGGTCACGCTGTTCCTCTTATGATCACTGTAGATTTCTACAGGCAAAGGAAGAACTCCGGGTCAAAATAAACGCCGCAAAAAACCATTTTTTTCGGATAGAACTACCGAGCCTGTTATCCAATAACCCACGCAAGTTTTGGTCATCAGTATTGCCCCGCGATGCCGCATCAGCGTCATTTTCCATTGGCGATGAAACAACCAATGATCCTGCGGAAATTTCCGAAGCTTTCAATAGTTTTTTTTGAGTCTGTTTTCACTCGCGACGACCTTGAAGTTCCTCTTTTTCATAGTACAAGCTCATTCTTATCAATACCGGACATTATTATTAGCGAAGAGGGGGTTCTCAACCTAATATTAAACTTAAACACTAAGAAATGCAAAGGTCCGGACGACATTCCCAATGCGTTCTTGGTCCGTTATTCCGATTGGGCTTCCAAATATCTTACTGTCATATTTCAGAAATCCCTTGAAACTGGCATAGTGCCTAGCTCATGGAAACTGGCAAAAGTAATTGCGTTATTTAAGTCCGGAGAAAAGCATATTATTACTAACTATAGACAATATCACTGACTTCCTACTCTTGTAAACTACTAGAGCATATAATTTATAAACACATCATGGAGCATTTAGAACAACACAACCTATTATCTCAGTTTCAGCATGGATTCAGGAGTGGTTTCAGCACGGTTACGCAATTAACAGAATTCGTTCACGACATTTCTTGTTCACTTGATTCCGGAGAGCAGGTCGACGCCATTTTCATCGATTTTTCCAAAGCATTCGACACGGTATCTCACACTAAACTGATATGCAAACTAACTGCCATATTAAGCAACCCTGCCTTGGTCAAGTGGATAGAAAACTTTCTTTCAGATCGCGCGCAATTCGTAGAATTTAATAGTTCCATATCCAGTAAATCTAACGTAACTTCTGGAGTTTGCCAGGGCTCGGTCCTTGGACCACTGCTATTTCTGATTTACATAAACGACCTGCCTGGCAACATCAATTCTAAAATCCGTTTTTATGCGGACGATTGCGTACTATATGACACCATTAGCACACCGCAATGTCACCAAAAACTAAACGAGTCGTTTTCTAGGTTTTGCGCGTGGTGTAAAACGTGGCAGATGTCCGTAAATTTCCGCAAAACAGTATCCATGTCCTTTACTCACAAGCGTTCCCTGTCTAATTTCACGTACTCATCCGCTGACATAAACCTCCAAAGAGTTACAGAATATAAGTATCTTGGCATTATTTTCACAAGTAACCTATCCTGGTCAAAACACATCGAATATGTATGCACAAGGTCACTTAAGAAACTGGGTTATCTTCGACGCACACTCAGCCAAGCACCGAAAGACACCAAACTCCTGATGTATAAAACACTAATCCGACCGACACTCGACTACGCATGCTCCGTGTGGAACCCTTACCGAAAAGGCGAAATTAACAAAATTGAAGCCGTTCAAAAGAAAGCCATCCGATTCATCTGTCGCAGGTATGACTGCGCTTTTTCACCAACCACAGCCCTCGTATCTCTAGAGCTAACCACCTTAGCTGCCCGTCGTGAAATTGAATCACTAACCTTTTTTCACCGCATCATTCACTGTTCATATCGCCTATCATCAAACAAATATGTCACATATGCAAGCCCCACTCAGACCAGAAGCAATCACACCCTTAACGTTTCCCCGTATCATCCCCGCACAGACACGTTCAAATATAGCTTTTTTCCGCGAACAATTGAGCGTTGGAATTTGTTGCCTGGCCACGTGCGCTCTCTTGACTTGCTTACATTTCCTTCTAAAATACAACTATTGTAAACTACGTACATATACCGCTTTGTTTCCTTTCTCCCTTTGTACGAGTGCACTTTTGTACTTAGATGTGTGTATTAGGTCGATTTTATGTAACCCTTTACCATGCCGCTAAAACTGTACACTTCCTTCTATGTTGACTTTCGAATACCTGGTTTCGTCGTTACTATGTTTTCTTTCTTTCTTTTTGCTTTTGTTTCATTATTGAACTTGTTCGATGCACGGTTTTGTGCGATGTACCCACTCCTGCTATAGCCCCAAGAGGGGCTGCAGTATGTTAAAATAAATAAATAAAAATAAATAAATAATTTTTACTGCTGTGCCTTCCTTGTCCTCAAGGTCGAATGACGTCATACTGACACGTGATCGTGACGTTGGACAAGGCAGAACTCGGCGGATACAAGACGAAAAAAAAAACACAGTCTTTTATCGAATCCGGTAAACGAGAAGCCAAACATGTTTTTTTGGCCAAACTACAAGAGATACACACTGTATACTGATAGCGGCGAACAGAGCGTAGGTTAATCTGGGCGAGGTGCATTGGTATTTACACGTGCGGCATCGAACATTCGAGCCTTATCGATGGTGCTCGCGTACAAGGTCTCAAATACCCTAACTATTTGAGCGGTGCGCGTAATCTTGACAGAATGATCTGGAACAATCGAAAAGCTTCTCAAACGTTGCGGCGCGGTCTGGGTCGAGAATTGCTAACAGTCTTTGAGGGTGTAACCCGATCACAGGCAAAAAAAAAATAGCATTAAACATGGATGTCAATATATGATATGGCAAAAACGGGTACCTCAACCAACTACTCAGTCCTTATCATTTATTACACGTGTTCTGTCTCGTCTATAAAGCAACTAAAAGAAAATTCACATTCGTCGGAAGGCAGAGCAATAGCGACGCGTGAAAAATCGCGCCGAGTGAAAGTGCGGGAAGAATGACAGGAAGCCATACGTCACTCGAGCAAGTACGAGGAGGAGGAGCCGGAGTCATCGCGACGGAGTGACGCCGACTTCCGGGCGGAAGCGCGGCGCCGGCATCTCGCGAGTATCCGGTGTCCAGAAAATCGCCCAACCACAAGAGATGCCCGCTTATCTTCGAAACGGAGCGAGACGCACGCTTGGAGTCGAACACTACACCGAACAGCGGCGGCGGAGATACAAACGGCGAGCCGATATCGGGTGTCCGTTTGCTTAACACTCATACGAGGTCTCTGTATAGGTGAAACCACGTTGACGAGAAGGCGGCCCGTGCGGTGTACAGCTTTCAGATAGACGCTGCCGTGTGCTGTGTTAAGATGGCCCTGCAGCACTTTTGCGAGTAATCGTCGAATCACCTCACAATCGGAATTCATTGTCTCGAGAATTGACTGCAGTAAAAATAAAAAAAAAATTGGCTTTGGCAGCATATCCACGGAGTGAATGTTGGAGAGTGAGGCGAAGCATTCGTCCGTCCGTTCGTTCTTGCTTCCATCCGACCATGCATCCGTCTGTGTGACCGTCCATGCGTCCATTCACCCGTCCGTGCGTGCATCTGTTCGTGCGTCCGTCCCTGCGTTCGTCCATGCATCCGCCCCTGCGTCCGTTCATGCGTCCATCTATGCATCTGACTATGTGTCCGTTCGTCCATCTATTCAACACTCCAAGTACCACCATCTCGCATCTTTTCATCATATATTCCCCATATAGGAGCACCGCCATCCAGCGGACATTCCAAGGACTATACGAGAGGTGGCACACGCACACTTTCTTACGGCTTGGGCTTAGGGTGTACTTCCCACCTTTAACCACCTCGAGTTCATGGTATATACTAGTTCACTGTATTCATGACACTGCGGCCCAACACTGGCTAAACCTTTCTAAAACCTAGGAGCTTACGCCCAGCGAGTATAACGTAGCAACCCTTTCTTGTGAGATAGTGCTCAATGTACATGCCAATGGCTGCTAATGGGGATCGCAGCGTGAGCGTTAACTAAAAGCCGAATGCTCCTGTCTCTCATTCCCCATAAGCAGCCATTAACATGTGCATTGAGCACTATCTTTTATTGTTCAACAACGCACAGAAGAAATCTCTCACCGGCACCACCTTGGAGGTCGAAATGTTATACTCGTTACATAAAACGGCTACGAGGGACGCGGGCGAACAATGACTGCGATAGCAAGAAATTAAAATATCACACGAAGAACGACAAGCAGCTCGATACTTTCACCATGCCACTGCAGCACAAAAAGGACACTCAAAAAGAACCTACAGCTATGCACAGCAAAAGTGTGAACAACTGTCATGGTTGTTAGGTGTTTGTATTTGAGGAACGCGCTGCAAATGTCCACAATGCAGAAGCCGGTGCTGTTTTTCTTTTTTCTTCTAAACTGCGGCACGTGGACTGACCCCTCCGCGTTTTAAGACACGCGGTAGAACGCGGAGTGTTGCCATGTTATTTCTTTTTTTCTCTCTTCTTCAATCATGAGGGATACGGCAGGGGGCTAATTTTTTGTTCGCGTCTCGAGGGCAGCTTTCAATATGAAATAAAATGTAAAAAGCGTCGGTGATAGAAAATAAGCTGAAGCTCTTCCGAGATCTGCGTAGCACGAGCGGTGAATGGTGCATATATGCATAGTTCGCCAAGCCCTGCAGTTCGTCATGCTTGTGCAGCCACGCGCCTGCACAAGCATGGCGCGATGCCGTTGTCGCGAGAGCAAGGTTTCCAGCTCCAGTATCTTCTCAGGAAATTTGTGCAAAACCAACTCCTCTGCTTCTTTTTTAAGTCTTTCTTTGTACTCTTCTACCTTTGGGTTTGTTTCTCTGGCCATTACAGAGCTTCGGCTTTTGACTTTAATAGAATGTGGGATAAATCGTGTTTTCCAGCCTGGGACAGGCGCCTACACGCTGTATTTACGGCTTACAAACGGAGCAGTCAAGGTCGCCCCCGTTCGGGATTAGAAGGGGAAAGCTTACTCGGAAAAGCGTCTAGCAAGAGGCAGGTCCGGCGCCACCGTCTGAGTCTAAGCCATTGTTAACAGGCACGCGTGTCATTGAGAATGACATGGGGACGCGACCACTTAGCCTAACCGAGACATAGTGGCGGCAGGTAAACGACCATATTCTCTCGCGCTGTTGATTGGATGTCGGGGCGCCTCGCTGTCGCATGTACACCTGGTAAGCAATGGTGTACCCATCGCTCTTAAGGACGCTTCTAGGAAGCAACAGTTAATGAAAGAACTGACGGGGCCCGAGCGTGGGAACGGCCGCCGACGGTAGTCGGCCGAAGGAGGCAGCACGGCCTGGTATGGGAGAGAGTGTCCCGTGCGGAGAACTTATCCCTTTGCGTGTTTCATTTGGTAAGGAGGTTTTTACAACTGTAGTGCCTTTTATGAAAGTGTTTCTGTGATTGGTTGTGATGCTGCGAGTCCCAACATGTGATTGGTTTTTGTGAAGACTCTTTGTTCGACCAAGGGTTAAACAGAGGATGTTTGAACTTGAAAAGTGAGCGGAGTCGGGGTAAACAGCGGATCTCACCACGGGAGACCAGGCCATGCAGGCCGAGGGGTATGTCACCATTTTCTATGTTTTGTCTTTGTGACCCAGTGCATTTTGTAAATTGAAGTAGTGTTAGCTAAATAAACCCCCAATGAGTGCTCCCCGAAATCATCGTGTTGACGTCTCATCGATTGCCTCCGCGGAGTTTCACCCACACTTATTCGTCTCCCTGGTCGTCCGATGCGCCTAACTTTGAACAACACCGACGTTTCGCTACAAAGTGGTGGAGGTTGCTCGGTAACGATAGTCCCGCTCTGAAATTATGCCCCGAGTCAACAACAAATATCAGGAACCTACCTCTGACTGCTCTACTATGACGGAACCCCCTACCTTCTTCTCTGCTATGTCTACCCCCCAAGTTAAACCATTCGTCGGACCACCAGTCTTTAGAGGCGCGCCGGAGGAATCTATTTCAGAGTGGCTACTTTGCTACGAACATGTAGCGTCGCTTAATAATTAGGACCAAGCCACGAAGGTGAAATTTCTATATCTGGCTTTAGACGGAGATGCGAAAAAGTGACACACCACTCAAATTCTAACCGGTGCTCCTAATACATGGGAAGAATGGGCGACGCTACTTAAAACGTCCTTTACGAGTCGCCACTCAGTCGAGATCGCCCATTTGCGGCTACAAAACCGCACCCAATTGCCGTCCGAAACCCTCGAGCAGTACTACTATGACGTCGTACAGCTGTGTGCAAGAGTGAACCCGTCCATGACGGAAGATTATCGGTTGCGACACTTTATGCGCGGTTTGCGTCCGGATATTCTGGAGAAGATGATAATCGCAAACCCGGAGAGCTGCACTGCATTCCTCCAAATTTTGCAACGCATAAATCTGGTAGCTTTGATGAGCCGAGCGTCGGCGCCACAAGCGATTGGCATCCGGTATTCCACCGGATTACAGTCATGGATGCAAAACATCGCGCATCCCGTAGGGTTCGCACCCGCCGCAGCAACAGGGTACTCTCCTCCTACGTGTGTCGCCACTTGCGCCGCGGCCGAATTGCGTTGCCCACGGGAGGCTGCTGACAGCGAAAGAGACCTAAAAGCGATTGCGGACTCGATCGCCGTGCTGTCTGACCGGCTAAAAAGCATCGAAGACGAGGTGCGTCGCCCCCCAATGCCTTGGCCTCAGAGAACTTCCCGTGCCAACGACGGGCGTCCCCGATGCCAGATTTGCCGCCGCATAGGTCACATAGCACAACAGTGCTGGCAGCGAGCGATTCCGAGATGGCAGGAACGATCAGGCGGAGCTCCAAGGCAATCAGAATGTACAGCCTAATCCTTCGGGAAACGAGAACGGCCGGGCCTAGGGGGCCAGCCCGGCCGCCCCATCGGCACATTGTCGGAAGGTCAGCTTCTCACAGTCCCCACACGAGCCAACGGTACAGAAACAAAACTTGTAATTGACACCGGCTCGGCCGTAAATGTCATCTCAGAAGAATTAGCTAACAAAATAGGTGCTTCATTCAAATCGAGAAAAGACATATTCATCCGAGGAATCGGCGGAGGCTTGCTCACCCCCAATGGCGAAGCTGAAATAAAACTTGAATTTGGCACCACCAAAATTCACGAGACGTTTTTAGTGGTCAAGGATTGCCCGTACGAGCTACTCGGTGGTCTTCCTTTTTGTCGATCAGCCCGGCTTCTCATTGACTTCTCTAAAAAAGAGCTGCAACTAAACGGTGAAATTTTCCGGCTACGTATAGACTCAAGTGCCCCCGAACATAATAATGTACTTACAGTGCGGTGCCACGAGCAAATTCGCATTGAACCTCGCACAGAAGTCGCTATTGAAGTAAAGGTCGCAAGGGACGGAATTCACCTCGTCGAACCGAACAGCACGCTCAAAAACGGACTTCTGCAGGTTGCACGCACAATAACGAGGATCGTGCATGGGAGAGGCCTCATTCGCATAGCTAATCCTACCATGTCGCCAGTAAACCTGCTCAGCGGAACAAAGCTTGGATGGGCTTCATCTATTCATGACGCACAGCTGGCAATCACGGCCCCCGAGAACGATCAAGTGCCTCAAGAGTTTGACATAGAGACTGGGGATCACCTACAGCCATCTGAACGGGATGAACTGCTGTCGCTCATTGAGAAATACCGCCATCTATTTACGAGCAGTGACAACCCCATCCGGCAGACTCATGTCGCTGAACATGTGATCGACACAGGTGATTCTCGACCAATTCATCAGCACCCATATCGTCATTCCCCTTTTGAAAGACAACAGATTGAGCAACAAGTAGAAGAAATGCTGCGCGATGGGATAATTAGAGAGTCTCACAGTCCTTGGTCATCACCTGTCGTCCTCGTGAAGAAGCCAAATGGGACTTGGCGTTTCTGCGTCGATTTCCGCAGAGTCAATGAGGTCACTAAAAAAGATGTGCACCCACTGCCACGAATTGATGACATTATCGACGTGCTACAGGGGTCAAAATACTTCACCACACTTGATCTAACATCAGGCTACTGGCAAGTGGGCATCAAGGAGGAAGATAAGCAAAAGACCGCATTTGCCTGTGGACCCGGCCGGTACGAATTCAATGTTGTCCCTTTCCGCCTGTGCAACGCCCCTGCCACATTCTAGAGAATGATTAACAAAGTCCTCAGTGGTCTTCTCTGGAGAGTTTGTTTGGCCTACTTGGACGACATCGTTATTTTCTCGAAGACTATGGCAACTCATTTGCAAGATTTGGAAAGTGTGTTTTCGGCTTTGGACGTGGCAAACTTACGACTGAAGTCCGAGAAATGCAGCTTCGCTCGCCAGGAGATCAAATATCTTGGACACATTCTCACAGGTGAAAGCATCCGGCCAGACCCAGACAAAGTAGCAGCGATCGAAAAATTCCCAAAGCCACGAAACAAGAAAGGTGTACAGAGCTTTCTCGGAATCTGTAACTACTATCGGCGATTCATCAAAGATTTCTCTCGCATTTCTCGACCTCTGACCAACTTAACCAAAAAGGATGTTCCTTTCGTCTGGGATGCGGCATGCGAAGTGGCCATGCAAACCCTCAAAGAGAAGCTGATCACAGCCCCAATTCTGCGTCAGTTTGAGCCGGGAAAGCCGATAGAGGTGCACACTGATGCCTGTGATTACGGCATTGGCACCGTGCTTGTACAGAAAATTGGAACTCAAGAGAGAGTCGTCGCCTATGCCAGCCGCCACCTTAACAAGGCTGAGATGAACTACAGTACCACTGAGAAAGAATGCCTCCCCGTTGTGTACGCCTGCGGACAGTTTCGGCCGTACGTCTTTGGTTCTAAGTTCACGGTCGTGACTGACCAAGCCAGCCTGGCTTGGCTAATGAAAGTAAGGAATCCAAACGGTCGTCTTATGCGATGGTCCCTGTTGCTTCAGGAATTCGACATAACGTTGCGACACCACCCTGGCCTCAAGAATGGAAATGCCGACACGCTTTCCCGCCTTCCTCATGATCCCGCGCCTGTAAGCGAAGAAAACCCCTTACCGTTGCTGGTTCTGGATCAGGTGGATGTTGGAAAAAAGCAGAGGGCAGACCCATGGATGAAAGAAATTATGCAGCACCTCGAGCACCCGGATGCGCCCGTTGTCAGGAAAACTAAAAGAACGGCACGGAGCTTTCGGTTGATCGACGGTGTACTGTATCGAAGGGCGAAAGGGTTTCAGGAGGATCGTGCTGCGCTCGTTGTCCCCAAGTGCTTGAGATCTGAGATTTTAAGGTACTGCCATGACGCCACCACGGCAGGCCACTTAGGTGTCAAGCGCACATGGGAGAAAGTTCGTTGCCGATATTTCTGGCCGAAGATGTTCTCGTACGTAAGCAAGTACGTTCTCTCCTGCCCCGACTGCCAGACACGAAAGCAACCACCGGGGAGGCCGGTCGGTTTCCTCCAACCGATTCCACCTGCAGGTCGACCTTTTCAGCAGGTGGGCATGGACTTCATTGGGCCTTTCACTAAATCCAAAGCAGGGAACCGCTACATCGTCGTGATTACCGACTACCATACGAAATGGGTCGAGGCTGTCGCGTGTCCAGCGGCCACTGCCGCAGAAGCAGCCAGAGCTTTCGTCGAACAAATCGTCCTACGTCATGGTGCCCCGGAGAAAGTAATAAGCGATCGTGGGCAGCACTTTGTCGCCAACTTGACCGAAGAAATATTCCGGCTCGTGGGTAGCGAGCATGCCACCACAACAGCATACCACCCACAGGCCAACGGCTTGTGCGAGCGTTTTAACCACACGTTGGCTGACATGCTCAGCATGTACGTTTCCTCACACCACCGCGACTGGGATGAATTCCTACCGTACGTTCTTTTTGCATACAATTCTTCCACCCACGAGACGACTGGATTCACTCCTTTCTTTCTTCTTCACGGACATGAACCGACACTACCGGTGGATGTAGGGTCGGGCGCGCAACGCGGTTTCGACTACACCCTGGATGCAATGAAAGTGGCCCGCAGGCTGCGGCAGGCTCGAAAAATAGTAAATGAACGGGAGAAGCGTCAGCAGGAGAAGAACAAGCGCAGCTATGATGCTAGGCGACGAAGTGTTGTTTATCATCAGGGCGACTTGGTGTACTTGTGGACTCCCTCCCGGGCGAAAGGGAAGACGACGAAGCTTCTTCACAAATATCACGGACCTTTCCGTCTTGTGCGCCAGGTAGCCGAGAACAACTGGGAGGTGGTAGACCAAACTGGGAAAAAACGTGACGTTGTGAACGTGGCGCGTTTAAAGCCCTGCCACGTTCGATTGGGCTCCGATGCCGACGACGCGGACGATGAGTCTGATGATAATCATGAGGTGCGCGATCTCGGTGGTGATGTGCGCGAGGGAAGTGCCAGGAGAGATGACCACGGATTGCATCGAAGTGTTGTGCGCGAGTGCAGTGCAAGGAGAGATGACCACGGATTGCATCAAAGTGTTGTGCGCGAGTGCGGCTCCAATGGTGATGTGCGCGAGTGCGGTTCGCGAGTGGGTCAGGAACTCCGTTTGCAACATTGTGTGCGCGGGACACAGACCAGTGTTCCAGTACAGCAGTGCGAAAGCTACGACACGGACACTGAACTTTACTCGGACTGGAAGACATTTTCAAGTAATAACAACGCACAACAGAATGTCAGTGCTTACGAAACGGGCACTGAATTGTATTGCAGTATACCAACGAGTGAACCCATATATTTCTGTGTCCAATGATTTTGTTTTGTTTTTCATCTGTTGTTTTTATGTAATTTTTTTAAAGCCTCTCACCTGCTATACCCATGCATAAGTGTCTTTAAATAAGCATCTCACACACTTGTTGAATGCAAAACCTTTTTGTATAATTAGTCTATTTATTGTCGTGTTTTGCAGATAAAACGAGTGCGGCACTCTTTTTCGTAGGGGGGAGGTGTCGCGAGAGCAAGGTTTCCAGCTCCAGTATCTTCTCAGGAAATTTGTGCAAAACCAACTCCTCTGCTTCTTTTTTAAGTCTTTCTTTGTACTCTTCTACCTTTGGGTTTGTTTCTCTGGCCATTACAGAGCTTCGGCTTTTGACTTTAATGGAATGTGGGATAAATCGTGTTTTCCAGCCTGGGACAGGCGCCTACACGCTGTATTTACGGCTTACAAACGGAGCAGTCAAGGTCGCCCCCGTTCGGGATTAGAAGGGGAAAGCTTACTCGAAAAAGCGTCTAGCAAGAGGCAGGTCCGGCGCCACCGTCTGAGTCTAAGCCATTAGAGAGTTTTAGTACTGCGGAATGGTGCTACGGTCGCATCACGCAAGCGCCTTGCGTCACGTGGCGTCGTTTGCCACTAATCGGCTTTTAGTACGCCGTAGCACCCGCGTACGTAACGAGCGTGAAGCGTGTTGCGCCATCTGGTAGATCAAAATAGAAGCGCGTGTTGTTGACAGCCAATGTGAGCCAATGCAAGTGTTAAGTGTGCGCACAAGGCGCGCACACTAAACACTTTTCCCAGAGCAAGGTTCATGTTCTTCAGGATGCCTCTCCTAAGCGACGGATCTTGAAATGGGTTGTGCGCGTTTACCTCGCGCAGAAGCGCCCAATCATACGCGATGGAAAAGTAGAGCCGGTCGATGCTTGCCTTCGATGCCGCCATTTTGCAAAACGAAGTCTCGCGCTGCCGCGAACGTGTTCGAGAGCGGCGCGATCACCTCATACGTACGCACGCACGCATCTCATGCGTGCGTACGTAGCGGCTGCGTACGTAACGCGATACGTGCGCGTTGCGGTCTGCGCATGCGCACTACGCAGAACGTGGCGTCCTTACGTACGCAACGCCACCACGTACGCAACGTACGCAGTACTAAAACTCTCTATTGTTAACAGGCACACGTGTCATTGAGAATGACATGGGGACGCGACCACTTAGCCTGACCGAGACATAGTGGCGGCAGGTAAACGACCATATTCTCTCGCGCTGTTGTTAGGATGTCGGGGCGCCTCGCTGTCGCATGTACACCTGGTAAGCAATGGTGTACCCATCGCTCTTAAGGACGCTTCTAGGAAGCAACAGTTAATGAAAGAACTTACGGGGCCCGAGCGTGGGAACGGCCACCGACGGTAGTCGGCCGAAGGAGGCAGCACGGCCTGGTATGGGAGAGAGTGAACCGTGCGGAGAACTTATCCCTTTGCGTGTTTCATTTGGTAAGGAGGTTTTTACAACTGTAGTGCCTTTTATGAAAGTGTTTCTGTGATTGGTTGTGATGCTGCGAGTCCCAACATGTGATTGGTTTTTGTGAAGACTCTTTGTTCGACCAAGGGTTAAAAAGAGGATGTTTGAACTTGAAAAGTGAGCGGAGTCGGGGTAAACAGCGGATCTCACCACGGGAGACCAGGCCATGCAGGCCGAGGGGTATGTCACCATTTTCTATGTTTTGTCTTTGTGACCCAGTGCATTTTGTAAATTGAAGTTGTGTTAGCTAAATAAACCCCCAATGAGTGCTCCCCGAAATCATCGTGTTGACGTCTCATCGATTGCCTCCGCGGAGTTTCACCCACACTTATTCGTCTCCCTGGTCGTCCGATGCGCCTAACTTTGAACAACCCCGACGTTTCGCTACACCGTGTTGGCTAGCGCAGTAGGCCGTAGAGCGATGGGTCATTGGTTCGAATCCCCGACATCTTGCTTTAGATTTGCTTCTACAGATTTTCATGTTTTATGCTTTTTTAGATATATAAGTACACATCCATATTCAGGACATGACGGCGATGGCAAAAATTAGCCAGAATCGTCCATATAATAGATATCGCACTAAAATAGGGCAGAGAACAACTGATCCTCTTCAGTCGCTTCCCAACCACAGCGATCCTCTGAGACAATTTGAGATAAGTTGTCTTGCGACCAACTTAGTCGCACGGTCACTGCGTCATTAGCGTGAATGAACCTGGACAGCACAGGCGTGCGCACAGGAAGGGGGGCGGGAGCACCCTTCAGTCACCTCAGAGAGCGGAGTGCGGGGGGCGCGAAGTCTGCCCAGCTTCCACAAGGGAAGCGGTGCGCTGCGACAAACCTTCGCTCCCCGTCCGAAGGGGAACCCTACGCACGCTTAAAGGCTGGTGCACACCGGCGACTAGCCGCGGTCGCGCGACCATTTGCTACTGGCGACCAAATTGCGAGCGACGTTCACACCGGCAAGGCTGCATGCGAGCGACCGGAAGTCGCAAGCCCGGAGAGTCACGTACAGGTCTCGTTATCAACGAGAACTTCGGTGACCGGCGGCGATCGGAACCCGCTGTGTGCGACGCGCTTGTTTCCGACGGCTGTGTTTGCGTAGCGTTTTCCCGGCAGCATCATGGACTTCGAGTCTAGTGATGAAGAAGAGGTTGTGGCGGTGCTGATGTGCTCTGCCAACGTGTCAGCGCTGGCTGCACGAAAACCTTCACAGCAAAAAATGCGGTGGTGGGTGCGACCGTCCCTTCGCTCGCGAGAGATGCCTGGCCACGCAGGTCGTTTGCTTACCGACTTGCGCTCGCACGACGAGGAGTATTTCCGAGAGTAAGTTTATGGTTGTTTTACGTGCTTATAAGATAGAGCATTACCTGTTATCTCGTTCTTTTTTTGGTGGTTAGCGTCGCTGAGGAGCTCGGCCGAGTACTCAAAGCTGGCCATGGTGGCATTCGCCTGACGTGAGGAAAAATCCATGGAGGAACGCACGCGTCGTTCGTACCTCGCGGCAGTAGGCAAGCGCAACGAGAAAAAAAAAAAACATACGAGGAGCCCGGATGTAAACAAAGGCTGACGTGACTTCTGGTCTTCGCTGATTGGTTAAACTTTTTTGCGACTGCAGTCGCGCGACCAAACAATCGGTCAGGAAGCGACTAGCCAAAGCAGTCGCTTTGCGACCGTTTGCGACCGTTCGCGACTGCTTGCGACCAGTAGCAAATGGTCGCGGCTAGTCGACACCGCGGCTAGTCGACGGTGTGCACCAGCCTTTAAGCGGGGGTAGGGATCCCCTTCGGACGGGGAGCGAAGGTTTGGCGCAGCGCACCGCTTCCCTTGTGGAAGCTGGGCAGAATTCGCGCCCCCCCGCACCCCGCTCTCTGAGGTGACTGAAGGGTGCTGCCGCCCCCCATCCCGTGCGCACGCCTGTGCTGTTCAGGCTCATTTATCTCCAGAGAGTCTTTCTAACCAGATCTGTCGTAGTGTGCGAAGCATTGAATGAGGTCAGGGAAAAGATACGTAGTAACAGACATGCATTGCTCTATTACATTTTTGCAAAAGCAGATCGTGAATATTCTAGAACAGTAGCCAACAGCAGCCAACGCTGGACAGCGCAGGAATTATGAGAGTAGGTTCGGTAGGCGTTACACAAGCTGCACTTTTCCCTGGATATCCTAGGGCATATTAGGACGTTACAGTAGCTTTATTTGACTGTATGCCCTCCGTTACAACACTACAGATTTCTTGACCGAATTTTAGCTCCATAAATATCTTAGTTTTAGGCTTATCCAAGAGGAGTTTGGTGTCTGCCGTTTCATACGGAGGCTCTTTAACAGGATGATGCGCGTCAAGTCGCTGATTGTCTCAGCCTTTTCTACATATCAGTCAGTTATAGCTGTTGATTTCTTAACAGCGTCATCTAGTTTCTTTTTTTTTGTGAGCATTTCGAGTTCCTCCTCACTGCAGCATTTCTTTTTCTGTTTCTCATCCTCCTGCTCCTACCTTTTCCGAGTTTCCACAAATGCGCAGTGTTGCTTTCGTGCAGAAGCTACTGATGTTCTCCACTTGTTCTGTGATGGGCACACATCGCATATGCCACCTGTTACATTTACGACATCACAAATGATGCGCTGTGAAATGTGCAACGATGTTTATTAAAAAAAGAAAATTGAGAGACATTCACGAGTTTGCGAAAATTTCAGCACTTTCAATGACTTGGAAAACAAACTTTTCAAACTCAAAGGTTTTGAAGGATTTCAGGGACTCGTTCGAATCCTGAAATTGTACGCATTTTTTATTTTACAGACCCGATTATATATATGATAAGATCAACAAGACTTTCTTCCGGGCGAGTTGATTCACAATTGAAATGTAAAGATAGTTGAGCACAAACTACACAAGGCACTCGTTCATGTCCACTGTGTGCTTGTGTAGTTTGTGCGCAACCATCTTTTCCGTCCGTATGACAATATGCACGTCGATTGATTGATTGATTTGTGGGGTTTAACGTCCCAGAACCACCATATGGTTATGAGAGACGCCGTAGTGGAGGGCTCCGGAAATTTCGACCACCTGGGGTTCTTTAACGTGCACCCAAATCTGAGTAGACGGGCCTGCAACATTTCCGCCTCCGTCGGAAATGCAGCCGCCACAGCCGGGATTTGATCCCGCGACCTGCGTGTCAGCAGCCGAGTATCTTAGCCACTAGACCACCGCGGCGGGGCGACAATATGCACGTCGAAACTGGTAACAAGTTCGCAGGAACGTACCAGCGGCTTGGTGCCCTGCTGGTGGTGCAGCGCCGACATGGGCAGGTAGCCCGAGGAGGACGTGGTGTTGGCGTTCCAGCCGGCGGTGCTGGTGCTGTCCTCGTCGAAGGAGCGCGCCGAGGTGAAGAAGGCCGGCGGAGGGACCTGCGCCAACTCGGCGGGGCTGAGGCTGAGCACGAGGCCCCCGCCGCCGTTGCCCGTCGACCGATGGTGGTGGTCGTCCAGGGGACGCAAGGAAGAGGCCCGGGCCACGTCGCTGCGAGGGGAGTGAAGGAGACCATTGAATTGTGTGATGTAACTTCGCAGAGCGCATGTTTGGTACTCGTTTGTATCTGCCATCACTAACTTCAGAGACGACAGACGGGGAAATGGGACACACACAAGCCCTGTGACGATATGAAACGGGCGGGTGAGAGAAATCTCTCATCGCGGAGGCCACATCAGCCGCAGGGTGCGGATTGATAGGTTGGAATGAATAATCATAGATGGAGCAAGTAGACAGCCGCGAGGACTCGTTCGAACGGAGAATGAGAAAAGAGAGGATGAAGGGGGGGGGGGAGAATGAAAAGCATGAAAAGTGAATTAGACTCACGCGCGGCGTGGAAGCCAATGGAAGGTGGCTAAGATATAAAAGAAGGAAACGGGGAGAGCATTGTTTCATTATGGGTACATATGAAATATATATTACTTTATATCATATACACCTCATATGGATATATATGATATATTCCCTTATAGTTACTGACTGATAGCACAGTCAGCAACTGTAAGAAATCGGTTTTGGAGCCTCAGCTGGCGCAATGCCGGCGTGAGGCTGAGCATCGCGTAGGGCAGGGGTATGAAACTCGCTTCAGCTACAGCGCCGCAGTCATCTAATTTAATTTCATAAAGGGTCGGGACAGTGAATACGTGAGAAGCGGGTAGGGGGGGGGGGAGTTTAAAACAAAGTTTCAGCTAACGTTGCTATCTGAAAAAAAATGCTTTCCCCGCGTCTTATGTATGGACCTTACCTAAAGAAGATTCGACGCAAGAAACACGGGGAGTCGCCCGGAAAAAGAAAATGCTCAAGATCAGTCACTTCTGTGTAGCTTACCCGCGCAAACAGTTATAAAAAATAGGCGGCACAATAATGCGACAACGATTTACCATTGCCACGAACAGTCACACAATTATAAAAAAAAAATATGGGATGAACTATCATAAGCGGACCGTAAAACACGGGTCGGCGAGACACGTGTTTGAGAATCCTAGCATAGGGAATGCGCGCGAGGTACATACGAGAAGATGATACATGCGTATGCGCTTTGCGGCGGTGATCACAAGTCGAATGTGCGTTCGTTTTTAACCTGTAACCAAACTTGTGTGTGAGAGAGCGGGACATAAGAGAAGCGAGAAGGCCAGCGAGGCCTACCATCAACGTTTTAAGACACTGTTGCCTACCATGTGGGCGCATATTCCGCCATTTTGGCATTTTGAGCCAACCGTGGGAGGCAGTATATAGTAATTACGTGTGTGAATCCAAGCCTACATGAGGGCCACCGTGACAAAGCGTCATATGAATTCGACAGTGTCGAGAACGAATAATAATAATAATAATAATAATAATAATAATAATAATAATAATAATAATAATAATAATAATAATAATAATAATAATAATATACCAACTTGAGGCAGCCACACCAAAAAAAAAAAAGACACGTTAACATTACTGCCATCAGACGCAACTCCGTTTGTGCAGAGCTGGTTTTACGAACTATAGCTGTAACACCACCTCCTTCGTCGTATTGTCAGGTGAGACGGTATATATCGATCATGTCGTGAAGGAGAAAAAAAAACGAGCAAAGCGCAGCTGTAAATGATTGTTTCGGAAATTGACTAGGCAAAACAACGTGCTTGACGGTCCACTCGCCCCACCCCCCTCGGCGTGGTAAGTCGTTCCAATTCGGAAGGCTTGAAACTTCACGGGAGTCTATATAGTTGTGAACCAGGGTTTACGAGACGGGGTTACCTTTAGTAGTCAGAGGCCTATAGGCGGGTGGGTCCGGACAGCCTGCAGTTCGGTTGTAAATCTGCAGCATGCCAACTGATTTCTACGCGAACTATGTGCGACGGCTTTCTCGATTCCCGCCCGCCAACTCTGCCGGCTGCACGCCCTTTTGACGACGAGATCGATTCGCGCGAGCCGTTTTTTTTTACCTGCTGGCCAAGCAGCGCCATCGACGTGCTCGTTACCCATGGTGACGCGCTACTGGAACACATTTTCGTTTGTTTCTTTAGGTGCGCGTTAAAGTGCCCCATGTAGTCGAAGTTTCCGGAGTCCACCATTACGGCGTCTGTCATATACCCAAATGGTGGTGGTCTTGGGACGTCAAACCCCAACAATTATTATTGACGGTGCAGCACCATTTAGTGGCGACCATCCAGCAAAACTCTTTGCGAGCACGTTTACACATGACGTGACGCTGCTCTTGCGTAATATAGACGTAACAGCTCTCACCTGATCGCTTTTACCGATCGTCGTTAAAAGATTGCTGACGGTGTGCTGCCTTTTGACATTTAGGATTGATTGATATGTGGGGTTTAACGTCCCAAAACCGCCATGTGATTATGAGAGACGCCGTAGTGGAGGGCTCCGGAAATTTAGACCACCTGCAGGGTTCTTTAACGTGCGCCCAAATCTGAGCACCCGGGCCTACAACATATGCGCCTCCGTCAGAAATGCGGCAGCCGCAGCCGGGATTCGAACCCGCGACCTGCGGGTCAGTATAGCCGAGTGCTTAGCCACTAGACCACCGCGGCGGGGCGCATTTTGACATTGGCGGGGCGCATTTTGACATTTAGGAGTAGATCAAAGCTGGGAATGAGAGAAGATGGCGTTGAAGACATTTATTGGTCAGGGGTTTCCACTTTCGAGCTTCTGCTTGGCGTTTAAAAGTAGAGCAACTGTTTATGATCGAAACCACCTTTACAGAAAATAGTCTGTTACGTGTTTTTTTTTTTTAATTCAAGGAATTTAACCCGACTCGCGAAAAACATG
The DNA here is from genome assembly GCF_043290135.1 of Rhipicephalus microplus. Classification (NCBI taxonomy): domain Eukaryota; kingdom Metazoa; phylum Arthropoda; class Arachnida; order Ixodida; family Ixodidae; genus Rhipicephalus; species Rhipicephalus microplus. The sequence goes on from NC_134701.1 coordinate 188,172,455, forward strand.
TTCATCGAAATCGGGTAATATTGCTTTCACGCGAAAACGAGAAACGCGCCAATACTTCGTATACTTCGTACCCTAGCTGAAACGGGCCAACGTTGGGCCACCACCGGAGCTCAAGGATGCCCGCGCCTTCATTAACTGAAGCAGCTCCACAGTCCAACTTCATTTTCAAACCTCGCGCTTCCTTGAGACCGCAATGCAGGCTAAACTTCCAGTCAGCGAAGAAGAAAGCGACGCGGGAACGTTCCAGTCCGATTCCGTACACGAGAGTCGCACTCCGTACATCTTCACACTTCCATTACAGAATCGCCAGAGCGTGCCGAAAGGGGGACTTTCCCTCGTAAGGTTGCTAATGGGAAATCTACAATGTATGTAAACCCGAGACAAAGCCCTCGCTTTCTCCTGAGAAGCTCTCACCATACGCTTACGCAGCCACAGACGACGAGCGGCAGGAAACGAAAGAAGAGATGCAATTAAGGGAAACGATGTTTGTAAGAACGTCCGCAGACTGGGAACTGCGCAACCGGAGGCCATTTGGAGGAGGAACAACATTCGCACGGACGCACGCGCGCCGACTGATGGCATGAAAGAAGAAGTATAGTATAAGCAAGAACAACTTCAAAGAGGTACGAAGTGCATGCCACGGTACACGCTTCGTACACATTCCGTGAACTGCCGAAAAAGCTGGAGGCGGATGCCTCACCATCATACAGAACGTGCTGTTATGTGGTTGGTTCGTATACTAGCAGGTTTTACAAGCCTGCGCTTCAGACTGGGCAGTGACTGCGTTCTCGTTACTGTCACGTCTAACACGTGAGCCTGGCGAACGCGCAGCATCTGCATCACCCGGCTTTGATTAGATCGACTGAAGCTGTTCGTTCGATAGAATATGCAGCACTGAGCGAAGGCTCGAAAAGACCAACGCGTATACTCGGTTGCACCGCGGTCAATTGAAAGAGGTGGGGGGGGGGGGGGGGCGCAAGGTCTGTGTTATACATCTACTTAATACAGAGGGGAATGGCACTGTGACCAGTCTTCACGTTTCCCTGAAACAGAACCCTGCGCACGTTTATAGTCTATGTCTAGCGCTGCTCGTTTCCTTTCCACCCTGTAGGCTACACTGCACCTCAAAGGTTTCAAACGCACCACAACCAGAGCTCTTGACCCCGCAAGCACTCGGCTGGTGCACCGCAAAAAGCATCAAGGGCCACCCTCGGATTTGCCATGCCGACCCGCGTACTGTCTCCTGCTTGACCTCTTGGATGAGGAGGTTGACGCGTATACGAAAGACGGAGTAGTCCAACACGACGTCTACAAATCGACCCGAGACGGGACTGTCATCGAGGTGTGACCACTCCGTCACGCTCCGCAGGTGATGCATAACGGAGGAGGCGCTTCTCGGCAACTCCTTCCCTGTCCAACATTTTTTTCCGGTCGGCCTGTGGCGTAGCGTGCAATCTAGTCAAGAGGGAAGGTATAGAATAGAAGTACACGGAAGGACGCACTGGAACCTTCGAAGCCGAGGTAATTCGTGATAATTACGCTCACCTAGGGAGCACGGTGATGGGATAATCAAGACACGCAACAATGGGGAAATAAACACATAACAAAAACAACGCGAGTCAGCCGAGATGCATTAACGTGGCCACGTTCCCTCGCCTGAGCTTCCTTTGTCTTCCAAAAGCGGAGCACCGTCCTTGTAAGACAATAACTGACAAGCGCCGAGTTCGTGAACCTCAATATTTTTTTAGCGGGGTTGCCATACTATAGAGCAACACTATACCAGTTCAGACGAGCAAACCACACCTTTTAAAGCACAGCTTTCGTTGATGTATAAAGAATTGGCCGTTGGTGAAGAAGATTAAGAAAAATATTTATTTTTGCTTACGCAGGTGCGGCGCGCATGTGTGGCATCACACATTATATGAAGCGTTTTCGGAACAAGAGAAATATAATAAATAGGCTGAGCAAATATTTGGCTCAGAATTCAGAGCAGCCCCTGTTTATTGAGAAACGACCAACTACGCAATTGAGCAGATTCTTAAAGACGCATCCTTACCGATGGTGGCGTCAAAAGAAGCCCTCTTCTATAGAGTGATAGCACACCACGAGCGCGCGAGCATGAACATAAAGATATGAGTGAACCCTTCAGCTTATCAATATGCTTCACCTTGATAATATATCCCACTGAGGCAAAGCTGCCTTTCAGGATTTGCTATTGCTCGTGCTGTGTACGTCTCTATCTTTTGTGTCTTCTGCGCTACCCATTCCCATCTGCCCAACTTGCCACACCTCTTCCCTTATCACTAGAACTTCCCAAAGATAAGCGACTAGCTCACCCGAGGGAGGGCCTCTTGGCGTGCCTGGAGGCGTGCATGTCGAGCAGCATGTCCTGCGAGCCGCCCAGCCCGGCCGAGTTGCGCCGCGGGAGGCCCGTAGACTGCACGGGCCGCGGCGCGGGACTCGCAAACGCCGGCGGAGGGCTGATGGAGCGCGGGCTGGCGTCCGCCGAACCGCCGCTGTCCGCCTCGGCGCGTTCTGCAAGCGGCACGGGAGGACACAACACGAGAGCGATTAGTGTGCGCACACGTGCCCTATGAGGTCAAAATGATGTAAAGGTATACGCTTCCCGAAGGTCTGCATTGCACATGCTTCGCTCGGTCATGTGTCTCCATGACAACAGAGACCAGGGGCAATCTGTATGCACCTTAACAAGCGCAAAGCAACAATTACACAACGAAGAGACACGTAAACAAGACGGGCGCCGGTCCTGTTGACGTGTTTTGCGCTGTTGTGTTTACATATCCCGTCCTTGTGTAATTGCTGCTTTCCTCCTGTTAAGACGTTGTCAGTTACGACGAACTAGCCCAAATGTATGTGAAGAATCTCCACACGTATATCGCGTCCTGGAGTACAGTTATACATAACCTATTGAATGTTTTTTTTTTCTAGATAGCACTGGGAGTTCCAGCAAGAGGGAGCGCGGCGACCCGACGCGCGACGATACAAAGCTTGAGTATCTCACGAGGCAGAATGTGTAATACTGCTGTTCAGCGAGGCACTACACCCACCGTTGGACATTCAAAACGAAAGTCGGCAGCGGGTTAACAAAGTATGTACAATAAACGCCCCGCGGAAGCATTGTAAAACAGTGCATATGACCATTCTTAGTAACTGCATCACCTAAACAACATGCTGTACAACTAGCCGATGTTAAGTAACACTTGGTCGACGCTGGCAAACATTATCTATTGTTAACTATACTAGGCGACATTGGCAGCTGTTTAGCCTGCACTAGCAGCTATTAGACGCGAACATCCAAGTCTATCATATACTTATCATCCTTTAGATTATATTAGACATTATTAAATACCATCATCCAACACCAGCCGACATTGCCCTCTATGTAACCGACATTACCCAGCGTTAATCAGTGCTGGTGGTCTGCGCCAATTGCGATAGGTCTTTTTCTCGCAGTACGCAAGTAAATATGTTAGGTCAGAACAATTCATTATTGTCCGCAATCGCTGCTCTTTAAAAAAAAGTAGGAAGGAAATAGAGGGATTTCGAGAGAGGGAGAGGAGCACGTGGAATACAGTTTTTTTGCTGTGGCGACTGTGATGGCCAGCTTTCTTTCTTGCGCCCCCAATGCGGTAAAGTTAGTTACTTCAGGTGATTCTACCCCCCACAAACTCTCTCACTCGCGCGAGTTCCATCGTCTCCCACTAGCCTGCTCACTATTGCACAATGAGCAGGATGGGCCAACATATATTATTACGTTACGGGCGGAAAGACGCACTATTTGCCAAGTCAAGTATAGAATGCCTGCCTATACGTGTTACTATCAAAACATATTCTCAGTAAGATTGATAACTGGGCCGCGTTGGTAATTGATCATTTTACCGTAAGGTTAAGTAGCGCAGTTTTTAACATGGACAAGAGGGATAAGAAGGACACGACACTCACAACTAAATTTATTACAGAAAAATACTTCATATATATGCCCCCACGCTGACTCTCAGTGACACAGATATGAAATAACAGACATTGAAAACTTATCGAATATTACCTTTTTGAGCACTTTACGATAGAATAGTTGCGGCACGTGCAGAAATGAGCTCAACAACGCATCCATTGCTGAGCTCTGTTGAGCTCATTTCTGCACGTGCCGCAATTATTTTATCGTTGGGTGCTCAAAAAGTTAATATTGGATAAGTTTTCAATGTCTGTTATTTCATATCTGTGTCACTGAGGGTCAGCGTGGGGGCATATATATGAAGTATTTTTCTGTAATAAATTTAGTTGCGAGTGTCGTGCCCTTCTTATTCCTCTTGTCTATGTTAAAAACTGCGCTACTTAACCTTACGGTAAAATGGTACATCCTCTCTACCAATGTCTTTCACATGTGCAAACTAATATTTCCGCATTCTGCACCTGCTATCTGTGAAAGGTTAGCGGCTGCGTCTTGGGCCGACTGTATTTACTCACGCACAACCAGCGCTGCTTACTGTCAGCTAAATGACGCCTAATATGACGCGTATAGTGTAGGTTCTATTACTGGCAAATGCCTCTTTTAACAAAGTAAAATCGGCGCAAAAGACGGACACAAGGGCGAAGCCGACAGGAACAGGCGCTATACCGACAACTGTTCAGTCCACAAGACTTCGATAGGTCTGCATTTATTCGGAATTTAATTTCATGCACAGCGCTCTTTGATCTTTCGCGGCGTTTTCATGACGAGTCACGGCGCACGCGCGACAACCTGTGTATCGTTCGACGGGCTTTTTTCACAATCAACACTTGTCAACCTGCCTCGTCTTCGTGTCAGGCTTGTTTATCGCCATTTGCGCTTTGTGAACGTGCAGGACCAACTAGCAAGACCGCTAATATAGTAGCAAACGCCAGCCAGTATTTACTTCGTCGGCTGTCCGCTGTTGTAACAGAAACACTGCGCTCGTGAAATCTCGATCCATTGACCCTATATCGCAAATACATAGACACCCTCATTTGCTTCTGGGCGAAGTATTCCATTGCAACGTATCAGTTTTGGAGGTTATATACGGAAGTTCATGACAAGGACGATGCATGCGCACAGCGGGTCGTTCTTTAGCTTGAGATATGCCAACATGTATGCTGTCGACTACCTGTCGCGGTCAAAAGAAGCAAGCAACGAGGTGCTCGAACTCTAGAACCATTCGGTCAGCGTTTCCCTCGCATATCGAGTCCGCACTACAAGCCAGCAAGGAAACCGGACGGCGGTACAACTTTCAAGCATGACACCTGCAGGTTTACAACTTTAAACAGCGCGTTGGGTTTCCTTATTTTTCTATGCCTCTTTCCAGTTAGTGTAAAGCGCTTTTGTATTTTCTACGTACGAGTCTTGGGTTACAAATTTGGTACGTCGGCGATGTAAACTGTCGGCCTTCGTCTCTATACGACAACATGAGATCGTAGTGCCCTGGCTGCAAAGACTAAAGCTCTTATCATACACACGTATTCATGTATATTACCGAAACTATACTTGCATTTGTAGATTTAATTGTCTGCATCGATGGACAAACATTGGGAAAAAACGCTTTCTGCGTTATTTTTCTAAATGTAAACTTTATTATTCATTGGCCGTCTCAATCCCGGTTTGCAAGCAACTCCACTCGCATCACCATCGCCAGCGTCAGTGCTTAGTTGACTCCGAAAAAAAAAAAAAACATGGCTCGCACGGTTCGTGCCGCTGCCAACCACCGGCCTCGCGTTCGAAAGAAAAACAGTTCCTCGAACAAATTGCAACGAATACACGCCGGCGCCTCGTGTGCCCACAACAATAGCCGCTCGCGTGGCCACACAGGGGCTCAGCCTTGAGGCAAGATTTACATCTCTAATTACCGGGCCACGAATCCGTGAGGCGGGCCGGCGAGCCTCCCGGAACAGCGACGGGGAAGAAGGAACGCAAATAGTACAAGGCTAAAGAATAAGAGGTGAACGGACTCTTGCATAAGTACACGGTTGTGTATTTAAACAAGCGTGTACGCGAAAAAGAATAACAAGAAACCTGTACAGGTGAGCGCTGAGCAACAACTGATTTATTCTCGTTTAAACAGCGCACGTAATTGCCACAAACCACTTGCCTCCTGCGCGCGCGCAGCAAGAACGAAATGTGACAACACTGTAGACCTATAGCTATCGCATGCGCGAACATTACGGTTCCTGTATCAGGTAACTATATGTCTGCAGTGCTAGTGATATCCGCACTTCCAGTGCGCGCGCAGGCAAGTGGTTTGTGGCATTTACGTGCGCTCTTTAAACGAGAATAAATCAGTTGTTGCTCAGCGCCGGTGCTTGTCTAGCCTTCTCATCGTGGTTTTTCTTGGTAAGTGCGGTATTACTTCTTTTCAAAAATTATGCACAAACTATAGGCCCGACCAATGTTTTATGATCACCTTTACGGCGGTCGACCATGCATGTTTGTGTGTGTGTGAAGTGAAGTGAGAAGGGTGCAGCAGACTATAGTAAAGGCCGGGGACTGCGACAGAGAAAATATAGGCGGAATGCATAGGTGTGCGCAGAGTTACCCTTCAGGGGGGGGGGGGGGACAAATGTTCATCGCAACCCCCCTCCCAATCATGCCATTGTATGACACTGGCCTTGCACCCACCTCCCTATTATGTCAATGTACGGGGCTCATTTTGCAGCTCTGGGCCCCTCTCAGCTGACCCCCCCCCCCCTGCCCTCCCTATAGGGCGCACGCCTACGGTGGAATGTAGGCGTGCGCCCTATAGCACAATATTAACTCGAAGTTTCCAGCTAAAGCGATCGTTTATCACTCGCACACATGCACGGCACCATAAGGTGACACAAAGCAACCATATATATATATATATATATATATATATATATATATATATATATATATATATATATATATATATATATATATATATATATATATATATATATATATATATGTCCATTGAGTGGACTGTCCATTACAGCACACGTTTATTGGACATAATTGCAGAGTCGGACGACCAGAGATAATCATCATCTGAAGTTCCGCCAAGTCCCAGCAAAACCATGCGCTGAAGTGAACATTCCATTTGGCGGAATCTCACGCGCAAAATTTTGCCACAGTGAGTGGACACCCTTTAGACCAAGCTACGAATACCATTTTATTGATGAGGAAATTCCTACATGCCGCCGTGCCTGTTATCAGCGTCGCCTGCGTGCCCCAAATGACAGAAAGGTTGGTTCCTATGCACTCACCTCGGATCATGTCCCGGGCCTGTTTGGCGATGCCCGTGTTGAGCTCCTCGAGAACGTCCGTCGCCCTGCGGTTCTGGGCATCCCGGAGGTCCACGTCCACGCCTGCGCGAACAAGCAAAGGCCAACCACCGCGACTCAGCACTGACGGCGGTCGCAACGGAATCACGCACAGGTTTTCGTATAAAATGGCTATATATAGATGTCTCTGCATACGAGATCAAAGGTCTTCGTCGGTAAAAGGATTTTATCTATGCAGATGTTTTCGCGTGAGAACGTCGTAAGTCTTCTTCAATTAAACGGCTCAAGGAAGCTCCGTACACCCACAAAGACAAAAAAAAAAAGGGGGGGGGGGGGTTGGGAGAGAAAGAGTTAAATACAACGCACGCAAGCGGAGAATAAGCAACGGGCTATGTCAGCGGTTCAAGTTTGCTTATTTGCTTGTCTTTTTTATTTATTTATTTATTTACATCCAAACTTATTTCTATATACAATCACCCATCATGGGCTATGGTAAGGGTGGCGACATCACACGTCGATTGCAGCTGCAGAATTATCGGTCATGCATGCCCGGGTTAACTGCGCGTAAGCATAACGTCGGAAAGGGCCACGAAACGCAATTAAGCAACAAGCCACGACTTCTAGGAGATTTTTCACGGCCAATGGCGATTTCGATACGACTACAGTTCATATTGATCGATGAATCTTTTTAAGTAGCGAAAATAAACGGACAGCGAGATTCGAGGACGTTGCGTCGGAAGGCGAGCTGGAAGGTTCATTAAACGGACACCAAAGTGAAACAATTAATAGAATAAAAAAAGAAAATTGAACTTTGAGGACCCTAATTTCCTTCATTCATACATCATATGCTTATTAACAAAGGGTGAATCAAGGTGAGAGTTTCATTTTTAAATATCGCGCCGACATTTCCGCACGTGACATCGCGGATTTCGAACGGTATGTTTCGTATTTTGGCGAGATCGGCTCAATGAAGTGTCCTGAAACTCGGTATGTTACGTCTATGGCCCCCTCGGAGCACAATGTATAGTTCAAACTTACCGATTAGTGACTGAGTATGATCTAAGAGACGGCGTCCAAATCTACAAAGTCGCTGCTCTTGTTGCAAAAATTTCACAAACGCTAGAAGAGATCGAGCAGAGTCGCCGCCTGGCGGCAACTGGCCGAAACGATAAAGTTTGGATTGCGCCTTGCGTCGTCTACTAGCCACGTCGTGTTTCTATGTGCGCGTACGTCATGCACGTTCTCAAAGTGTGGTTTGTCCGGTCATGTCAGCGCGTGTGTAACTGTTTCTACGCAAGCCTGAAAGGACGCACGAAAGCATTTGGTCTTGCTCGGCTGCTAATACATTGTAATAAGACCAGCGAGTGCAACTTTCCAGAGTACTGTTTCTTGTTGTCGTATACCCTCCATTCAACAGAATCATTTCAGAGTGAGTGCCGCGTTCTGTTTCAAGCATATCGCAAAATTTCTTGACATCTTCCCAAAAATGAGGACTATTAAATGCTGGGTGAGCGCAGCGTTTTATAACAACTCGATTGTAAAAAAAAAAAAGAAACTCAAGGTCATGCACTTGCGCGCTGATGGTAGCTGTACAACTATACGGTACTGTAGTTTATCGATCATGTGAACAGCCTTAGTAGCGTTTATCCGGCCGTGGTATCACAACATGAAAATATTATTCTCACATAAACTGTGAGACTTCGGTATTACATGACTGTACGTAAAACAGAGTTACCATGCGCAAATGTGTGCTTAGATTTAAGAACGCTTTAAAAAAGCCCAGACATTGAAATATAATTCAGACGACATGTCTTGTATATCATCTCGTATAATTTCAGTGAAAACTTCTTTTTTTTTACATTGTTTTCAGCGTTTGTGTGGCATTGTTAGTGGCCGACGGAAGGCAGTGGTAATTTTTTGTCTGAAAAAAAAAATAGAAAGATGCTTGTCCCATCAACCAGACCTGTGTTGTAGCACCATCAGGCACGTAATCCATTGATGAAAGCTTTCTGCTCAATTTTTAGATAAGATTTTTACTTGTGCAAGGACATGTGCGTACACGTGGTAAACGCAGTGCAGCGCAAAGCGCCGTCATCCACTAAGCTTTCCGGACTAGACTTATCAACTGTCCCACATTTCATGGTGAACGGAATGAGAGAAAAAAATCATATCAACGAATCGCAAGATATGCGAGCTTTCTACGATATTTCTTTTTCTCTCTTTTTTTTTTGTAACATGCAGATGTAAGTACGTAGTCCAGTCACGCTGCAGCAGTGCGTACCAAGCGGAACACAAGCTAATCACGTACAAACAGCACATCAAAGACGTCATTTAGTGCGAAAGCGTGAAGAAAATCACCCTGGGCGAGCATCCCCGTGAAAGGCAGAACGCGCTTTACTCGCGGGTAATTTTAACGTTGCATAGACGTCGTGCACAGATTCAGTAGAAAAGAGCGTATAGATATTAACTATAAACTGTAGTCAACGCATTTTATCCGCCGACAATCGGCTTAGGTCACACGCAACGAAGCGCCGCTGCGTATATTTGTATACGCGCCGCCAACCGCCTGTCCACACTTTCGCAGGGATGGTGCTGCCACCTATCTCGCCGCGATATTGCCGCAGCAGCTCGTGCTCTAGCCACCGACGCCCGCTGGAGGTCGGAGAAGCCGAGCAAGATAGGTTCCCAGTCCTCTTGGATGGGGGATGGGTCGGTACACGATTCCAAAAGGCGTGCGCACGCCATGTGACAGGTGTGAGAGAATTACTCCTTCTCACATTGTGGGATCGCGCGCGAAAACGTAGAATTGAAGTGTCTGTACTGCCGGGCACACTATAGTCAAGATAGTCCTTGACTATCTTGACTATCCATTTCTGAACTCGACGGTCCTCCATGGGGACCCTGCGAGGGTCCCCAGGGAGGACCGTCGAATTCAGAAATGCCGGTTTAACGTGTTAACGCGATAGCGTTAGAGGGCTCGTGTCGCAGAAAACCCGCCGCCGGCGTCGGCCCAGTTGATTGTGAGCGAAAAATCGTCTGTGCGTCTGTGACCGAAAAATGAAGTTACCGAGATAACCGCGAGAGGCCGCTACTTGTCCACGCGTGCGCGCGCGATCACTCTGAAAAGCCGCACGTTCAAAAAAAAAAAAAAAAAAAACGTTCAAGGTCACGAGGCACGGCAGTTTCTGTTGTTTCAGTCCGTCACGGCGGGTCTAGTGCTCGGCCTGTGACCTCAAGGTCGCGGGTGCGATCCCAGCCGCTGTGGTCACATTTTGAAAGAGGCGCAATATTATAGCGGTCAGCGTATACTGCGAGATGTGAGACCACGTTAAGGAGCACCAGGTAAACATTTCCGCAGCGCTCTATATACTACTACGTCCAGCATAATCATATCGTGATTTCGGAACGTGAAACCCAGGATATTATTATTAACATTTTACTTCAGCACGTCGCGGGAATGTGAGACCTCTCGCTGTAGTACCTCCGTCCCGTAAACTTTTGTGATCGGGTAGAGGCAGGATAGAAACTTAATTTGTCTCTATCACGTGCGTTCCCACGTACCATCATTAAAGTTCACTCGCACTTTACTATAAGGCACGCTTTCGCCACGGACAAGAGGCCTTCTGTACTCGCTAGTGTAACGGCCCCTGTCATCGTTCCCCCGTAACGAATCGTACGGAGAAGTAGGCGTCGCAGCCCACACGAGTGCATGGCTCCGGGTGAGCGGGCGAACCACGGCGCGAGACGGAATACGAAATGAGAGCCACGGAAACAGCGCCAGCCTTCGATGTAGCAAAAGAAGAGACCTTTGGCCGGTCACGTGGCCGCTTTTGTTACAGGGGCCTCCACAGAAGGGGTTGCGGCTAAGGCGTAGCCAGCTCATTTTCAGCCCACGTATTGAGGTTAAGAAACTTCATGTCGCTCGCGAAAACAAGGCCTTATTTCTCTTCTTTGCTGCTTCTCTCTAAATGAGAAGTTGTGACCCCTCCCTCCACTACCCGTCCACAATTTGTGACGAACTACTCAATGCTTTAACAGAACAATAAAAAGAACCAAGCAGCCATCAAATCTACTACAATGTGTGGCCTGACTATAGATGCAACTATACGTGTATATCTACTACATAGAGTTACTAGGGAGTTTTAGTGCTGGGTACGCATTCTCTTGGGGCGATGCGGGCTTGGGAGCGCGCGGCGTTGCGTGCCCAACCCATACCCAACCGGAATGCAAAACTGCGATTCGGCCTAGTTGGAATCTATCCATCCTGAAAATGTATGCGCAGGCGAACAAGGACAAAGAAAGGAATACAAACTGGCGCAATAAAAGGCATTCAACCGGAATGCCTTTTAGTTGTCGCCACGGTGGCACGCACGCAAACGCAAGCCGCACGAAGGTCACACGTGCTCGCAGCGCCATGGCGTCTTGTCGCGTAAGTATTATTTAATTATTTTTATGATTGAAAATGTAAAATTAAACATACAGAGTGATAAGGACACTTTTTTATCGTGCACAGTATCCTGGTCTACGGAAAAAGTGAAAAATACATGGTTACTATAACGACAGTGTCGACATCTTCTGACACTTCGTGCAACGACAGTCATGAACTTGTTAGCTTACGCGTAATGTTTTTGAGATGAAAACAAATAAAAACGTTACTACTTTGTAATATTGTCGCTGCGCAGTTTTTGCATCACATGTACAATGCACAACGTTTCTGCAATAACAATGTTGTGGTTGTCTGTTTCAATATAGCCGCGCTAGATGGCGCCACCTAATCAGCTGGTCGGGGCTGGCATATCTTTAGTTTCTATTAGAGTGTACTAGAATGGGGGAGTGGGTCCACTGAAGGCTCCACGCTGAGGCGTTTTTTTCGGAAAATCCAGGTGGCGCTACCATCGCCTTCACCTGAAGACTTAGCCGTGGTTGCCATGGTTACAAGTCCCCTTTGCCACGCGGTTCGCGACGGGTGGGTAGTCTGATAGTTCGCGCGGTTCGCGTGCTGCTCGCGCGTCTGGCGCAGTCTCGCAGCGTTGTTGCTTCGTTCGTGCGTGCGTGGCCGTGAACGGCGTCGCACCGTGCTTCCGCGCCAGTTCAACAAAATCTAAATGTTTATATTGCGAAACGCCCTGCTCGTATAGGTAGTCACGCACGCAAGTACCGTGATTTCCACGGTAATTGTTTACAATCAAGAGCGTAAGTTGAATTTGGCTTTTGCGAAAACGTACGCATCGAAAGTGTAATATGAGCATTAACTGCGATGCTTTTAAAAATGTCAATATAACTGGGATATATAAGTAAGTTTGCGTTTGGTGCAAATTTAGACTCACGGCAGCAAATTGAATATGATGCAAGACTAAAGTTACCAGCTGTTATCACGAGAATTAAAGCTAAAGTATGCGAACCCTTCTGCAAATTTGCAGCTATTCGTTAGGGACGCGTGATATTATTGAAAAACTGAACCAGTCCTGTTGCGATTACGTGAGGGTGTTGGCAAAGGAAGTTTAGTCACATCGGACGGCAACTGTGCTATTCGTAGGAAATGACTTATAGGGCGGACGCACGTCCGTCGCGGTGGTTTTATGATGAGTTTTTGTTCGGCATCTAGTGCTGGTATACGTTGTAGGTATTAATGAAATATGTTATATTTTACCTTTTCTCTTCGTGCCTGCGGTACGTGTCCATGCAAACATTTGTTCGAAACATGAACGTGTTTTCACCTATAGATAGGAAGTCTGAAAGACACCAATAAAGAAGTGATATGCGCAAAATATTTTATTTTAAATTGACTGCGCAAGCTTTTCGCATAAATATAAAAAACAAAATAAATATCATCGAAAGACTTCGACACCGTCGCTCAAGGAACGTCAGGCTCTATGTTGTCCTGCTAAGCTTTAAGTGTTTTGCTCTCGCTCGTTTCGAAGCGTTTTCCCTGTTCATTCCCTTCACTAAGAAGTGAAGGCGAGTGAGCACGTAGAACGAAACGAGCTTTGTGCTCACTGCATCTTTGTGGTCTGGACAGCCGACCGCTTTCGAGTTCAGAAAATTAGTTTTCACCAATGAAAGGATGTCAGAGATGCTATCTGTGTGCAACATGGAAACACTGAAACATTCAGTAAACAAGTTTTCAAGTGAGGCAATGAAATCATACAGCTGTCGTGAGGGGTACAGAAGTCCACCCCAGTCGCATTGCTCCGTGAATTGCGAAGGGAGCTGTTCAGCAACCGCGACAGCTTTCTCAAACAGAAGCACTTCTTTGCATTGTACGCATGCCAACTTCAATACACACTTTCTGGCCACGTACCCTGCTGTGTAGTAAATGAGTCTCGAGTCACTCTTCTCCAAAGTCACATCGATGTGGTCAGCAAACTTTTCTGGCATCGTGGCAATCGTGCTTTCGACCTCGCCAAGTTTTCCCTGTGATATAAGATCATCAATTTTTTTGTGCGTGACCTTTAGACCCTGTCTGTCATGCACAGTGACAAGAGCGTTTATCATGTCAGGGTTTGCGTTTGCGCTGTCCACACTGTGCGCCAAGTTATAAAAGGACAAGCAGTTGACGGTTATTAGAAACTCATCCGGAGAGGGGTGCGCGTTGCAGCCACTTGACTGGCGAACGATGCCGAAGAAATGTTCCACGGGATCGGTGCTAAGTCGAGATGTCATGAGATATTTGAATCCAACGCTCTCTGTCAGGTACTTCAGCAATGAAAGGGTATTTGCTATAGTGACCCTAAAACCTATGGCAGTGGACTCGCTGAGAAAGTGCCGCTTGTTGTCACTGAATGATTCCCAGTCATTCAGGAAGTCCAGAAAATTGGACAGGAATGCCACGTCTGTAGAAGCTGGTCTCAGCGCTTCGGCCCGAAACCTGGAAGTCATCACGGTGATCAGTCGTTGGATCTTCCTGCAAAATAAACAAAAAGAATGTATGTCAGAAGAGCGCTCATCATGCGTTTGAGATGTTTACGATTACACTTAATTCATTTGGAACGTAGGCGCAACTCACGAGAAGAACAGCTGAGTTGCCTCGATGCTGCCACACCTTCTCTCGATGTCCTCCTTGTAGAAGGCCAGGCCCCGTAGGACATATGGACCGAATAGTTGGAAGGCGAAAGGGGTTCTCATCTTCTCAAATGAGTTTGGTTCCAGATGCGTCTCGGTCAAATTGGGCATAACTTTCAGTGTCCTAACACTTCTGTCTAGAAGGTACGCCTCCCGAACCGGATGCACAGACACCTAGAAATATAGGTTGAGGTAATGCAATGTATGCAAAAAACACAATCTTTGTAAAATGTCAACCATGAATCTATACGTACCAATCCGTCTGGTGTTGCAAAGCCTTTCTGGAGAAGACCATTCCTGAGGCATTTTAGCAGATGCGGGAAATCGGAGATAAAGTGCAATTTCCTCATCTCGTCGACAGGATGCTGTATGGCGCCATTTATTTTCTTCGATGACGCCGACACCCCCGCTAGCTTCCACATTTTTCGATTCCAGGGGGCTCCGTCACAAGTGATGTGGTCGACGAACAAGCCCGCCTGTTCCACGAGGATGGTAGCTTCCATGAGAATTTTCAATAAAATGTCTCCTCTCACATTTCCTTTTGTCGCAAAAACGCCCACAATTTGGCTCCATTTTCCAGCGAAAGGCACAAACATGATGACCATGCCGTGATCACATTGCTGGTACTTGTCTTCGGGCTTCGTAAATTCTCCAAGGTCCACGAAGCCTTGAATCTGGCCAGACGCCGTCACATTGAAATGTTCTGACAATTTCATTTCGTCCACCAATAGTCCGCCGTGTCTTTCGAGGTCTGACATGCTCGCGGTTTTTTTCTTTAGAGTGTTCATTACTGCTTGATTAAAACCGAAGGCCGACTCGTATGACCTCAAGTATCTTTTCAAAGTAGTGTTGCTGGGCATCATGAGAATTTCGTTCTTTCTGATGTGCTGATAAAGCCGGGGACTCTTTAGTTTCATGAGTAAACACTCGAGGATCCACTCCTGATTGTAGCGCATGCCCTGCTTGCTGGTTTGTTTGGCAGCTTGAAAGCAAGCGCGAACACTTGCCTGCTGCTTTCGCGGTAGTGACGATATTTTATCCTCTAGTATTTTATCCGCGACATTCGAATTGTTTGCCCTCATCTCTTCGAGACGACCAGCAATGTCCAACAGCCTTGTCGCCATCCGCTTGTTTCTCTGACTCAGGACCCGCAGTTTGGTGGAGACTGAGTTTCTTCGCTCTTTTCGTTTTAGGTAGCTTTTTCTGGTGAGTATTACTTTCCTCACGTACTTGCATGAAATGCATGAAGAACCTGGAAGTATACGAGAAAAAAATTATGAAGAGCTTCCAGTTTTTTACCATGCATGTTTGAAACGCAATTTATGCACTTTCACTTTCTGTAGGCAAACTATTCTTTCGTAAATGTTAATGAGTACTACAAAAATTAGGGGCCACACAAATGTTCTAGCATTAAACAGGTTACTGATTGATTAATTGTACAATTACAAGTGACGTCTCAATAAACGTTTGCCGCACTCACCTTGTTGTTTAACCGCTCCTTTGCACGTGACACTGAAGACAAGGCCGTCGGAATGAGAGATTTGCTGCTCCAGTTTCTTCGTAAGAACGTCATAGGTGAAGTCCTTCGCCCTACCTGCTCCTCTGCAAGGGTGAAGAGATTCTGCGCAGTCCAGGACTTGTTTGGCATCTTCAAGGTTATAGGCGACCTTTTCGGAGATCAGCGTCTTCCGAACATATGTCCGACAAATCACTTCACTCCGGTCGGTACCGTAATTCATGAGCACAGTCTTTTCGATGCTTACGAGTTCACGACTTAGGGAGGCCGAAACATAAGCAATTCCGTCATAATGACGAAACTTGTGCATTGCCCAGTGGTCGTTTGGCCGGACAACGTCTTCAAGTTCAAATGCGTTGTCGCTTTGCCTCGCACTTTCGCAATCTTCAAATCTCAGTTGCGGCTCAACTGATTGCAGCGCAGTTCTTTTTGACGGCTGGTCTTCACAGGTTGGTGGTGAAGCCGCTCTCTTCTTCGTTGACTGCTCCGGTGTGGGCTGCTCGTCAGGACACTTCAGGAGATGAGGTATAATTATGGGTACAGCATCACTGCGAAGTTCCGGCTTTCCCCGCTCTATATATACTTCTCGGCCTTCGATAATATGTACATATTGCCTTAGTATGTATTTTTGCTCGAAGTGCAGCTCGCAAATGGCATCGGTGACTTGCAAGGGCCGATCAGCGCGGTTGAGATTCTGGTCCCATAGCCGGCGTCTTTCTTCGTCTTGAGGTACTCCAAAGAGTGAGAGCTTGGGCTGGTTTTTAACTCTGCTGTATCCGGTTTGGCAGCCTACGACACAACAGTAATTTCTACGCCTAGACGTGCTCATCCTCTAATCTTTTGAAGCAGCTTGGAACGCTCCGTTATGCAACCAGCAGACACATATCTGCGCACGCAAACGTGCCGTCTGCCGCGTATTCTTTGTCCAGACGGCTTTGCTCAAAGGGAAATACAAACCTACGCGTTCACGAAAAAAAGCATACATTTTATTTCATGTCACTTGTTTTTGTCTCTAATAATGTGTAAAAAAAGAACCAGGAGACAAATTGTGAAAACAGCGCACGAACGACGGTGCATCGAACAGACGACGGCGCGTCGAGCAGACGACAACATCGAGCGCTCAGCGTCCCCGCCAGCGCGTCGTGCGGCCCGAACCGCCGCACGACTCGCACGCTCCCGCCGAAACTGACGTCACTTCAGGAGAAGGCTACTGCAGCGCCACCAAATTTTCCGCCGTTTTTGCTTCACCCGCACCGCTTGCCGCCGGCCACAGTGGACCCACTCCCCCATTCTAGTACACTCTAGTTTCTATGTTCCAGGCCATTCTAGCTTTGGTAATCTGGCTGAAACCATGTAATCGCTATAAGTGCTCCCACTTTGTTTATTTTAACTCGACGGCTAGAGTATCCGCAGTGCGGATACTGTGAGTTCTTGCGAGGGTGGACCTTACAAGGCGGCCGATCCATACTGTCCGAGATTTCGCGCCTTTGTGTCATGCTATTTGTATAGTGGCTAGCCACTATAATATTTGCGCTTAAACTTAAATGTCAAAGCGGTTGATCTGGCCAGCCTCGGCTTTGCTCGCCGTGAAGGTAACATGATGCGCCAGCATGTGCGCCGGGGCAGCTTATCTCCGCTAGGTGGCCAGTGGTGGCAACGTTGTTTGACAGACGCATCGCCCCAGCGATCTTGCGACGCATCTGTTTGGGGCTTCGCGCATGCGCAATACCGCCGCCCCATCGTCCTGCGTACGCAAGCCGCCTGCGTACCCAGCACTAAAACTCCCTACTGTATTTGCTACGCTCACTGTATATGCGTGTATGTAATTGCTGTATATGCGTAGCATATGCGGCAGTTGTACAACTAGAGTGTAGCCTGACTTGATGTGACCGGCATGCTGTGACTAGGAATAAATAGGCGTAGCTAGTACAGTGTGTAGCTTGACTAGATGTAACTAGATTCGGTATAATTAGGTTACTATGTGTTACTACGAATAGACTGATTAGGACTACCCCCTTAGAACAACAGAAAGGAGCTATGAGTAGGACGCACTTTTTTTTTTAAATTATGTAGACGATAGTAAAAGTCTTACAAGTTAATGTCGATTCCTCAACAGAGGATCAAGAAAAAACGGTTTCAGAGACAAACTTATAATCTGCTCAGATCTGCTGCATTTGGCCTCATGCTAGCAGTAACACGTGGCCAGATAATAGCTTATTTGGATAACGTTGGCTTAAACATCGACAATCATGGGTTCATGCTTACAAACCGACTGAAGGCGAGCGTCTGCGCTGCCTAGTACCTTTTCTTGCGTTTGCGTATACTGTTGGGACTCCGGGTCCTGCCGGTCTCGTTTTCGGTAGCTGGCCCCGTCGCAGGATCCATCGTCCAACAATTCAGCGAGAAGAAGCGCCCGAACGAACAACAGAGATTTATTTACATGTGGAGAAGTGGTCAACTGACCCAAAGAGAGAAGAGTGAGTGTGATACAAAACGTCTTCGGCATTTTATAGCGCCACGTTGTTGACACTGGGCGCCTTGTCCGCATCGTCAGCCAATACGGCGTCCCCGGCACCTCGGCCACGAGGGAGGGGGAAACACCTCTCACAACACATGGAGTGGCACAACCCAACACGATGTCCATATATGGTCCCGGCGCCCCAAAATGTTACCAAACATGGTCACGAACGCACAGCAGACCCCGGAGCTCTCCAAGCGAGAGGAGGAGCCCGAATGGGGAGGTGGGGGTGGACGACACCGTCGGTCAAGAACCGGTTCTCCCCCAAACTCGTCCTGCCCGGTTCCCCAGGGCCGGTCGTAACAATACGCACATTTCAAACCCTTCAATGGAAGCGTACACGCAGCACAACAACAGTTTGTTTTTACTTTACCAGCTACCTGCCCACATCCGAACACTGTCCAGCACAGCTACGCGCGGTTAGGAGGTGTCGGTCAGACGCTCCCTGGATTTCGTGCCGACCGGTTGTGCGCCCGCGCGCTCCGCGCGCTCGCGACCTTCGGCGTCATCGTAGCTCTGGCCGACTGGGCTCGTCCTACGTCATCTCCTGTCGCCGACGACCTTCGACGACAGCGCAGCTCTGATTTACTGGTCCTGCTCTACGCCATCTACAGACGCCGACACCATCTCTCGCAAGTGTACCCCGTCCTCGGACTCCAGTGACCGTTCTTCCATCTTTCCTGTCTCTCCTATCCCCTCAGTTTGTTGTTGCTTCTTCTTCCTCTTTCCTATACCTTTACTTCTACCCTTTTATCCCTCCTTACCCCCATCCCTTTGTGAGCTCTGTGGCGGTGTCGCTCACTGAAGCAGACAATAACGGGGCTCACTTTTCTCTTCCTTTCTCTCAAGAACCTTTCAGGTGTCGGTCACAATAACGAGCTCACCCAGCACGGCTGCATGCATCGATATGGTCACGCGCACATACAGTTATAGCGATCTGAGCCTCCACAGCTTTACAACACGATAGAAATTATCAGAAAAGCTATACGAACTACGAAAAGTCACGGCCACAGGTGTCAATACACTTTTTCAAATTTTATCAGGCGCCTGTCAGTGCAATATATCAATATTAGGAGGGGGGCTGGGGGGGGGGGGGTATATGCGAAGTAAAACGTACGAAACAGATCAGGCCACAAGGCTGAAGCACAGTTTTCAGAGAAACGCAAAGCTTTCGGTGTGAGACAAGAACTCAAAGTTCCGAGGAAAAAAAATAGTGTAAAGTCATTACAAATATTACATCTTAAGGTCATCAGCACGCAACTGTTGGAACACAATGGCTCATTGGCAACTTTGCCTGGAAAGATGTTCAACTCCGCCATGGCGATAGAAAAAAAAAAGAAAAGCAATTTACTGAAGCGTGCAACACTGGATGTTACAAGAGTTAAAAATGCGACGCGATGTACGGGTTTGCGGGCGGAGCTGTACGTATACAGACGACAGAAAAGGCGCAGCCCTGCAATTTCCGACGGAGCACTAATGATTACAGTCCTATAAGAATGACCTCACGACCTTGACGCTTTGATCACGGTCATACTTGGAATAAATGAATCTGGCCGTACGGTTCTGCATTGATTGTAAGGCGCGAATGAGCTATATATATGCTTGTTGTGAACTCTTAATATCTGACGCATATATAAGCTTACACCGAATAAAAGTATCTTAAGCCAGTTCTCATTGATATGTGAGGTTTAACGTCCAAAAAACACCATGCGATTATGAGAGACACCGTAGTGCAGGGCTCCGGAAATTTCTCTTAAGCGAGTTCTCGCGAGGATGAGCAGCGGAAGGAAGGAAATGTCTGACGTAACACAATGATCTAGTAGCACCGGCAGCTAAATTTGCCATGCTATCCAACCATGTCAACTTACTGTTGCCTGTGATACCGACATAACGATACCTTTCAAATGAGTCCTCACTTAAGACTACACAATGTCTCAACACCATTCAGCATCGACAAAAATGAAAACAACGTGACCACCTTCACTTCTTGAAACGGTGCGTTCGCACCCCCTCCCCTCCCCACAGAGAGATAGAGAAGAAATTTCGGAGTTAAGAAAATAATTATATAGTGCACTAAGTAACTGGTGTGATGAACTATTCGTGACCGCCGTAAACTTGCTCTGGTTCATTAAGAACTGTTTCTGCGTAATCACTTGCACTGACATCGTGATTACGAAGTGTAAAACGGGCTCGAGAGTAGAAAAAAATAATGGCACATTGGATTTTGTGGTTCAATAAGAAAGAGACAGAAACACTTCAACGCACAAATAATGCGGCAGCGCCTATGAAGCCTCTGGCGACAAGTATGTTATCGACCGGCCGGTCTATACCAGTCAGAAGCGTTTCGAAGTGAACCACTTTTACGACCTTGCACTTGCACGACACTGCCATGTGTCATGTTCTCTTTAGCTGTGTCTGAGTGAGCACAGAGGTAGTCACTCAAGGTGTCAGCCCCTATAGAAACGTAGTAACAGTAATTGTTGGGCTTTAACGTCCCGAAACTTCGACATAATTATGAGAGATGCCGTAGTCACGGCTATGAAAATTTGCCACCCGGAGTTCTTCAAACGAGCACGCAAATCTAAGTACACGGCACTCAAAAATTTTGCCTCCATCAAAAATCTGGCCGTCGCTGCCAGATTTTCGATGGGGGCCAAATTTATGATGCCAGATTTTCGATGGAGGTTCAATCCCGCGACAAATCGAGTCAGCAGTCGAGAACTACTTTTACCAAGCGTATAGGTTTTGTATTTACGCAGGAAGGGGCTGCGAGGTTCAAGCCGTACTAATTGTGCTCTGAGTCGAATCAAAATCTGGAAGTTTGTTTACTACACGCTGTTCTGTACAGGAGTGTACCGCTACATGCCTAAAACAAAATTACGCCACTATGTGGGGCCCCGGGGATCCCAGATCGCAGATCTGGTAGGTTTCCAAATTAATAGAGAACGCTCCAAACAATTACACTTCGTTATTCGTGTCATTAAATTCAGTTACAACATTCGCACACATTTCCTTTTCAAAGAATGAAGGCACGCCGTTGGCGCACCGCAATAATGCATTGACTCCGACTTCTAAGACGTCACTGTCACTTTTCTCGTTACAAAAAAGCAGGGTGTGGGAGGGTTCGCAAACGACTCGACCCCAGTCAAGATTACTAGCTCAAGTGCGAGAAACAGCTCAAAAAGGCCAGGAGGGACGAACAAGGAAACGCAGGAAGCGAAAGTACGCACACTAAAGTCCCACTAAACTCCCACTTGCGTGAACATAATCTAAGAAAAAAAAAAAGATAACTTGGACTTTTTTTTTTGGTGAGTTTTAACATTCGACATTTATATATATTTTTAATATACACGCTGCCCCGCCACGGTGGTTTAGTGGCAAAGGTACTCGGATGCTGACTCGCAGGTCACGGGCTCGAATCCCGGCTGCGGCAGCTGCGTTTCCGATGGAGGCGGAAATGTTGTACGGCCATGTGCTCAGATTTGGGTGCACGTTAACCCCAGGTGGTCGAAATTTCCGGAGCCCTCCACTACGGCGTCTCTCATAATCGTATCGGGGGTTTGGGACGTCGAACCTTACAAATCAATCAGTCAAATCAAATATACACGCTAACTCTCTATTCAGAGTGTTGCACTTCACGACCCCTCCTAAGAGAACGCAATACCCAAAACAAGACTAACGCGTATCTTTAAGGAGAGTTACGCATGTTGCAAGTCGGAACTGCCCGAAAAGAGTAACACGTGATCTTTCTTTCTTGCCCTTGTTTTTTACAGTGCAAAACAATACTGAAAGACGCTACAGGGCACAGTCGCAAGTGCTGTCATTCCCCCTCTCAGCTAACGAGGCAGGGCGCTTCATATTAGAACTGCGCGTCTGGAATGAAGCCAGAGGCGGGTGACGACCCTCGAGGAGAACGACTCGCGCTAGCGAGCGTTCGCGTGCCGACTGCACCCGAGAGACCTACCTATACCTCTCTGCTCAAAAAAACACGTCCGAAGAGCACCTCGCTCTCAGCCCGCGTTAAGCAGCCCTTCCTGGGCGACATTGCCTACAACGGTGACGGCGACACAGTGAGCGGTTTACGACGATGATGACTGTCACCTAGTTGTCAAGTGTTGTGCAACCATTCAACGTGTCGTGCGTGAGTCACGTGCAGTAATATTGCAATGGCAAAAAGTACAACGCCAAGACGAAATTTTACGCGGAACGACGTATAAAAAAGACAGCGTGCGCGTGATTCGTACGCGCGCGTCGTAACGGGACACCCGCAGATCTCCGGGCGCGTTGTTTTTGACTACGGCATGATTCACGTTATATAACACCGCAGCTTTTTCATACGGAGCGAAAAGCCAAGAACAAGTACCGACTTACAACAAACGCAGCAAACGAAATCTTTATACTACCCAATGAAAAAAAAAAAAGCCGGAAGAATAGGTAAAAATGGTAGCACACTTTGAGATACCGAAAATCCCTAATCCCTAATCACGGCCTTCCCTAATCACGGGCCTACCCTCTACTCACACGGTGCGAAGCTATACACACGAACACACACGTCAAACAAGAACAACTTAAAGGAAGAGAAAGTAGGGCAGTGCTAACGGCGCGCGCACGTTTAATTGTGTGTTTGTGCGTTTGTTGTGTGCGCGTGCTTCGAACTTCCTATCATTCCGAGACAGAAGTTCCCATCGTTCCCATACGATAACCGACGCACGATGATACATTGCACCTCAGCGCCAGCTCTCGGGCAGAAAATCAAGTAAAATGTGGGTTTAATTACGCCAAAAGGTCGTTCCTTCGAGGCGCGCACTATGAATTGTGCTAACAGTATGCGAACCACAAAATCTTGATTTTATTTCGTAGTTAGCATTTCGTTAGAACGACGCAAGACCACGAGGGTTCTGGAACACTGTTCGAACAATCCACGCTAGCTTATTATTCACCTTCAATGTCCTTTTATAGACATGTTCAGTGACTGCCTTTTTTCGAACATTGAAAACGACGACACACCACTGATGAATACATCTGTTGAGTAACACACCAAATAACTGAAATCTCTGCGTCATTGCCTTCCTTCGAAACCTTCGCAACCCGTTCGCTCTGTTACGCTCTGATTATCCTCCCACTTGGATGCGAAGCGGCGGCGCGGCTTCGGCCTCCTTCGCACGGGGACGAAAAAAGGTGCTCGATGTTCACGCCACTACGCGTCGTGAGCTGCCGGCCAACCACGCGCGGCTCGCCTTTCACGGTCTCGGGCACGTCGGCGTTTGCGTCGTCGACGCCAACGCGCGCGTACGTACTATTCACCCGGCAAAAAAACACCGGCTACGCGAGATGAATGCGAGGCGCGCGCTGCCCGCGAAAGGATGTATACAACAGCAAGCGATGATTCAAGGGCGCCGACGACGCTCGCGTAACTGCGTCACGCGTCGCCTACGCAGCCGCTGCTGCTGCATGGGAGTCGAGCCGGAACGGCGAACGCCGTACTCGTGGCTCCGCCGCCGGGACCGCGTCCGGTAGTTAAACGCACGGCGAGCCGCCGACACCTCTCGCGCGGCGCGCCACTGCGGAAGGAAGCGCGTGTGACGTAAGGGCTCACCTAACAGATATGACTGACAGGCGAAGAGGCAGGCGCGCGTGCCGCCCTTGTCGCTCGCACCTAGTCGATGCGCCGCGGTGCGGCGCTAAAGAGCTACCGCGCGTAGGGCTACTGCTTATGCTACCTCCATGTACAGAAACCTTTGACTGCGTGCAAGTGAACATTTCAAAGCACGAATCGTGGAATGCGAGCGCCTGAGTCGAGTGTCGATTTGATGTGTGTGTCATCTCGAATTACAGAACGAAAACAGCTAGAAATGACGCTAGTGGACATTCGTTCCTTATCCTAATTGTTTTCATCAAGTTGTCTCTAAAAAAAAAAAAAGCATAGACGGGTGTAGGAGGGCACCGGAAGGTACGTCAGCACACGACGAACGCTGGAGAGAGAACACGACAATTAGTGAGCGCGGTTTGCGCCAGGCGCGGTCCCGGCGCTGTAAGCGGGAATGCATTAAGCGCACCGCTAGAGATTCGTGGCGCTGTAAGCGATAGCGGGGGCGTGCCACCACAAAAAGAAACTAGCCCTAGATTAATCCCTCCTCTTTCGGTCTTGTATTGAGGTATTGTAGAGCCGCGTGCTGTGATAAATAACGCCGAAACTCCGCAATCCCCTCTACAGCCTTCCTGTGTTCCACTATTCTTTTTTCGGCTATAGGACGGAAGCTCGAAATGAGCTACTTTATATGTTTCCTTACATACTGTAATCAGTTGAGCACAAAGTGTTATTGAGCTTTCGAAGCCATTGCAAGAGCGGTGGCGGACCCATTAGCGTGTTTCACCTGCTACTGGGAAAGCGTTGGTGCTCCAAGACAACGTTTACATTGAAAGGTGCAGCGCAGTGAGCACTGATTTCCTCTATAACGCACAGAAAACCACACTCTTCTCCCCGTAGCGCCTGCAAACCTTATCCGCGTGTCTTTGATAAGAGTTAAGATGGGACGCTGAGGCCAGATTTAACTAAATTTTAGGTCGCGCAATATTTCGAATGAGCAACTTCTGATTGAGCAGCTCATCGAAATATCCGCACTGAATAACCTCACTGCTCACTCCAAGTTCATATCACCATCCCTCCAGAGTAGGCCTGCATAAAGGGAAAATCATCATCATCATCATCATCATCAGCCTGACTACGTCCACTGCAGGACAAAGGCCTCTCCCACGTTCCGCCACTTAACTCAGTCCTGTGCTTGCTGCTGCCAATTTATACCCAAACTTTCTTAATCCCGTCTGCCCACCTAACCTTCTGTCTCCCCCTAACCCGCTTGCCTTCTCTGGGAATCCAGTTAGTTAGGGAAAATAGTAAGGAAAATAGTTAGAGAAAATAGTAAACACTAAATTTAGCTAACCTTTCATATTTTTGATAATTAAAAAAACATTTAAGACCAGCAGACATCGGCTCGAAGTCTCTCGCACGCCTAATTTTACAAGGAGCCACCCCGGTAGTCGACATTGTTCCTGTGACTAACCTTCAGCCTGTATACAGCGCACCCCTACACCTCACCCTGTGTCTGAGAAAATCCCATCGTTTCAGCGTGCAGTACAGCTAGGCTATAGCTAGATGTCAACATATCTAAGCGGCCGTCTCCAAACTGCAGAGTAGTGCAGAGGCTGCGGAGGTGGTGATGTAATCTCACGCGTTTGTGTGGTGTCCCCCGCCGTGGCGCAGATATTACGGTGGTGCTCGGCTGCTCATTCGAAGGTCGTGAGTTCGATTCTCGCCACGGTGGTCGCATTTCAATAAAGGCGAAATGTTGGGGCCCCGTGTATAACTGTTTGATGTGAGTGCACGTTAAAGAACACCAGATTGTCGAAATTCGCGGGGTCCTCCACTACGGCGTGCCTGATAATGATATCGTGCTTTGAGCACCTAAAGCACGAGATATTATTATTACACCGAAGGCTGTTATGAGATTACCACTCAAGTCACACACGGCGCCGTAGTTGTCATCCATTCCCACCGCCGGTGTCCGTAACCACATCGCACGAAATACGAAAGAAACCTAGCACCAAGGAGACAGTGAGGCTCGAACCCGGGTCCGCTGCGTACCATCTTTGTATCTTCCACCACTGAGCCTCGCCGGTACTTGGGGCTTGTCCCCAAACTTACATTAGGCAGGCTTGATGTCACGAAAGGAATCGCGCTAACATGAGTAATAAAGCATTTTAGAACAGCAAAATAACAGCCAGGGGTCACACAATGTGAATAGCGTAACGAGTGGGTCATTCAATGCTCCAACCCATTAATAAAGCTTTTTTTTTATTGAAATAGAAAATAAACGACGAAGCTTTTGTCATCGTTACTTGGCGACGGCTACCCCTTTCCACTTGATTGTTACAAAAAAGCAAAATTGCATATATACATATATACAGTCCTACATACGTGAGTGCAAAAGTTCTCCTATGGGCAGAACAACACGTAGTCGCCACGCTCACTTTTCACTATAGTCCGCCCATTAGTGGTCACAAATCTTCGTTTTTTCGAAGAAGTGTTGCAGCACCTTTATTGCTTTGCCATTTGTTTCAGATGTCCATGGGCCTAGTATTTTATCCAACGCAAATGGCCGCTCATCATCTAATGCATATGAAGTTGCTGTTCGAGTCACCTTGTTTCGGACAGTCGAGCAAAGGTGACAGATATCCTCGTCGTGGTGGCCGCATGAACATGCTGACGATGTTGAACGCTGAATACAAAGTAGAAAGTGCCTTGTGTAAGCAGTTTCGAGTCTTAGGCGATGTATGAGTGTGTCGATACGCCTTGGAAAATAACGGTCTGATTGGCATTCAAGATTAGGATCAACAGCATATAGGATCGATTCCTCTGTTTTGTCTGTGAACCAGGCAAACAAGCATAATTCACATTTCGTTGTTCTTAACATTCTATTTACATCACATTGAGGTACAGGAATGAGGCACATTTGCGTTGAATGACGAGCGGTTTTCGCCAACTCATCTGCAATTTCATTTCCCTTGATTCCGCAGTGACTGGGAACCCATTGAAATGCCACTCGATGATTCGACTTCATAGCTACTGAAAGCTCTTTAGTATAGCGTATACTATGCACACATCAATGTTGTCTTGAAGTGGCATTTTCCACCCATGTCAGTGCTTCAAGAGAGTCTGTAATCGCCAATTATTTTCTTGGTGCCATTGACAGTTTAATACTTATGGCTAGCAAAATCGCTACGAGCTCCGACGTTGTTGAAGAGGAGAGATGGCCTCTTGATCACCTTTTAACTGTGGCATATACCCAATTCAGGCATAATTCGTCATCGTCATCAGCTACTGCATAAACAATTGGCGAAAATTCCTTACAAGTGTTTAGCCGACACCACGCTTCTTAGACGAATGGCGGAGGATAGTATAGCGAATGCAGGCCTACTATCCAGAAATTATTATTGTTAATGCTGTGGTGGGTACCCAACAAGTGTGCTTCCACAGCAGTCACCCAATGAGTGTTTAGAAAAGGCTCTGAAAGGCCACTGTTCTAGCTTTTGCCGGGACTGTGCTGCCTGGCGTTTCATCATCATCATCATCATCATCATCATCATTATCATTATTATTATTATTATTATTATTATTATTATTATTATTATTATTATTATTATTATTATTGTTGTTGTTGTTGTTGTTGTTGTTGTTGTTGTTGTTGTTGTTGTTGTTGTTGTTGTTGTTGTTGTTGTTGTTGTTGTTGTTGTTGTTGTTGTCAGTTTTTCATCTCCTCTGGTGTTCATCCTGGTTTTTCAAATTCCAAAACTTAAGTGAATGTTCTCATTTGTCAACGAGCGCTAGTCTATGCCTTGTCTTTAACACATTTTGGCTGTGCTTCTACAATGACCCGTAACTAATTCCCTTCACGGCGACACCCACACACACATAGCCCCGCCGCGGTGGTCTAGTGGCTAAGGTACTCGGCTGCTGACCCGTAGGTCACGGGATCAAATCCCGGCTGCGGCGGCTGCATTAATGATAGAGGCGGAAATATTGTAGACCCGTGTGCTCAGATTTGGGTGCACGTTAAAGAACCCCAGGTGGTCGAAATTTCCAGAGCCCTCCACTACGGCGTCTCTCATAATCATATGGTGGTTTTGGGACGTTAAACCCCACATATCTATCTACACACACACATAACCATACTCGATCCAGTACGTCTCATATACCTATACCCAACACTTAACAACTTCATCTTTTCTATTCATTTTGTTCCAGATGCCGGTTAATCAATTAACAGGCGCAGTGAAAATAGACGACATCACCTCGAAAAAGAAAAAAAAAACGCAAAAGTAGGCTTCTCCTAATACAGGCTTTTAGTGCAAAAAAACCAGCTTTCAAGCTACCTAAATACGAGCAGACTAGAGAAAAAAGAAAGTACAAGCGCTCTCGTTTATGACCTAAATTTTCCAGACGATGTCATGCACAAGGAATTTAAAAAGGTAGCCGACCTATGACAACTGCTATAGACATCGTGTATCGCCTCAGTTATAGATCGAATGTAAACACGAATAGAATACACAAAACTAGAGTACACCAAGTAGTGGGGCTTCTCCTTGCTTACACTCTTCTTGCGGTGAAACCAGCTTTCGGGCTGGCAGCCAGACATGTGCAGACGTGTCAACAACGATGTCCGCGTTCGTTCGCACAGCAATTCTATTCTCCTTAGGTGCTGCTGGGTAAAACTACATCTGCATTACTAGCCATTCAATAAGGGTGGAAGTGAGTACGGGAAAACAGCCTCATGAGGAGTGCATAATGCATGGATGGATGCAACTTTAACGTTCGGCAAGGTTTAACGCGATCCGGGCTGCACTCTTCGAAGACGGTGTACCAAAAAAAAATACAAAAAGACAGTTAGAATTTGCACGAGCATGTGACGTCCTCGTCTCGTGAGCTTTTAGAATTTCACTCCGGTCGAATTCGCCGTACATACAAGCCAGCTTTGCCAAGACGCCTCTCGTACGACTTCCTTTAAGAATTTTACACCGGTCGATTTACCATAAACGATTTACCATTTACCAAGACGCCTCTTTTACAATTTGCGGCTCCGGCGAAACATTTCTATTTCTATAATGGGTACCCAATTCCAACAAGTAGAGCTATTTCGGGTACTGATGATCGTAACATTGAAGTAAATACAGTCGTCAATCGCACTATTTAAGTGGACCGTTTGTGCGTATGCTGTCATTCCCTTCGGCCCTGTCACTTCTACTCTGTAGGAACACTGGGTTACACAACTGGCATACAATATTTTTGCCCACATTATCGTTTCCTTGGTGGGAGGGGGGGGGCGAATTTTCTATTATTATTGTAACTATCAAAGTCAACCGCTAACAACAAACCACGACTATGACTTGTTATATTTCAGTTTCCTTTTCGACCTAATTAGAAGCTGATTTCTTTTTTTTTTTTCGTTTGTCTCAGCTTTGCGTACTCGAACTTCGAAGCAGCAGCGTTCCTGTCGTGTAGCCGATCATACACTCGCCCGACGCCTCCGTATGTTCAACGGAGAAGGCTGGAAACGCAGATGCGACGAACAAGCGCTAGGGCAAGCTGCAGCACGTTCCCCACAGCGAATCACGCGAGCGCGCGCATTCTAAATTCAGCGAGACCACGGCACATTCACGGTTGATGGGAGTAATACATAAGAAGAACAAAGAAGCGAAGAAGGCATAACGATATCAGAGCTCACGCGACCTACATTAAAGCGCCCAACATTAAAGCAGCGTGAATTCCAACGCACGATTGTTGCCCCCCCACTGACAACGAGTGCGATACTCTCCGCAATAGTCCTTTGTCTTATAACACGCAAAAGAACAATGGAACGCCATTTCGCCCAGCTAGTTTCACCTCTTAGCACCCACGGTTGTAGGAGAAAACGCCGCAGGTTCAAGTCGTTCACAAGCACCGAATTCCATGGCCGGGGGGGGGGGGGGGGGTATTCACGCGACGGGACGAGCACCATTTTATGCCGTCCACGGCTTCCGCTGCGCAGCCTTTTTTTCTTTTCTTTTTACTTATTCAATGACCGACTTGCAACGACGCCACGGCCTCGATGACGTCACTGCATTCATCGGGCCGATAACGACGAGTACGAACCGATTTCCTCACACTGGCAAGTGCGCTTCTCCGCACTGTACGTTTGCCCTTTTCTAAATATCGGCGCCGCCGCGAAGATTGGAATCAAGCCGAAGCGCTCAACTGCGTTTATTTATTATTTATTTATTCATTTATTTATTTTACTTTAACGTACTACAATCCCGAAGGGCTATCACAGGAGTGGGATAATACGATACATAAAAGAGCAACCCAAGGGTGGGCGAATACGATACATAGAAGAGCATAACGAAATTTGCTAAACATAATTGATTAGAAATTACAATCAGAAGTCATCAAGTGATGCGGATCGGACATATCCAGGCACAGCATTCCACGATTCTATAGAATGAACAAAAAAAACTACATTTAAATGCCACTGTACGATCTTAAAGAGCAGACATGTTTAATTTATGGTAACTATGAAAGGCAACGACAGGTTAGCAGGTTCAGACGATTGTTCATGCACTTGCTTCCATCACCAAAAGTGCCCGTACGCTTGAATAATCAAGAATGAGACTCGAGAAAGACCGGTCCACGGTGGAATACTTCGTTCTTCTTGCGTACATGTGACTTTTTTGTACGTGTTTCTTGCACATCATTTCAATGGCCAATGTATGAACCAACTGGCCCAAACAGTTTGATCGCGAGATTTGGCAATCCGCCTTGCTTGAAAGCCAACCTTTTTTTTTTTTTTTTACTACGAAGGAAAAAAAAGGTTTGTCAAACGCACCGTAGTCGAGCAGTAGCCGGACGACGTCCAGCTTGCCGAAGGTGGCCGCCTCGTGCAACGCCGTACCGTTGTCGGTGCGGCAGTTGACGGGGAATCCCCGGTCGAGCAGGAGGCGCACTACCTGCCGGTGACCATTCCGCGCCGCCAGGTGGAGGGGCGAGTGGTGCGCCGTGGCGAGCCGCTGAAGCGAGTGCGCCTGCGCGCTCACCAGCAGCTCCACGCTGTCCAGCCGGCCGTACTGGGCGGCAAGGTCCAGCGGGCTCTCGCCACGAACGTTCCGAAGCCCGGGCTCGGCGCCGCGCGCCAACAGAAGGGCCACTACCTGCGACCCCGCGAGATGAATAAGCGACAGTCACCAGGTGTGCGAGGGGAATTCCGCAGTCGGTTATTTCGTTTGGTCAGTTCGGGTTTCCACCGATCGATTTCAAGCAGCCGCTTCCTAATCTCCTCTGCATCGCTTCCTTTTTCGCATCGATCGAGACGCCCCCCTAAGAAAGTACATTTGTCCAACCAGCTCATAGATGATCGATTAGAAATTGTTCAGCAGCTGTCTTGTTTAAACAGGCCGAGTTTTGCCAGAATCCTATAGCTTGCATGTACCGCCACGGACGCATCTTCTGAACGTACTGGCACGTGGTGGCTAGGATGACGTCAAGGCAGATAATCACGTGAAGGTTGATCAAGCCTCCATATGATAACGATGATACCGGTATGTTTCTGGCCTGTGTGCATCTACAACGAAAGTACCTGCTCGCAAGATACTGATAACATCCAACGTGACATCATCGTTGCTCCAGCATGGCTTCAGTGACATCAGTGCAAGCCATCAATGCGCGCTTAGCAAATTGTCTAGCCATTTGAACGAAGCCTAAAGCGGTGCAACAGGCGTGTACTTACCGCCGCGTGTCCGTACTGGGCGGCGAAGTGCAACGCCGTCTCGTGCTCCTGGTTGACGTGGTTCGGGTCGGCCACCGAGGGTCCCCTCTCGAGAAGCAGCCGCACCACGTCCAAGTTGCCCGTCCAGGCGGCCAGGTGCAAGGGAGTGCAGCCGCGACCGTCCACCGCGTTCGCCGACGCCTCGTGGTCCAGCAGCAGGGCGACGATCTCCCGGTGCCCGTTGAGCGCCGAGTGGTGCAGCGACGTGTAGCCGCTGGGGTCGTGCGCATTGGTCCCGGGGCCACGCCGGAGGCTGGGCGACCAAAAGAGAACCGGGGCGTTAGAAGGCGAAGCATTCGTTACTTCCCCATGCACCAATCATTAAGACAGAGGATGACGACGCCAGTGACCAATCGCGTTCCCCTAATAAACGGTCGAATGAGCCAACATCGGCTCCAAATTCATGGCCGGACACTCAGCACTTTTTTTTCCTTTATACACTGCCAAAAAGAACAGACCGCACACCAGCTGCCAACCGTTATCCAAGAAAAATCAGCACTATAGTGTCCAAAGGCATTCGCCCCCACTGGCTGCTGATAAATAATTAACCAGGGCCCAGCGCACATGAGCACCTGCAGGTCCGCGTGAGAGTGCGAGAGCCAGGACTATAGAAACTTGGAAGGGTCAGCCTGAGGCCGGCTTCAGCAGCGAGTGAGGGCACAGCTCTGTCCTTGCTGGGCCGTACTGATTCCTCCCTTTCTTCTTTTAGATGCGAGCCCCGCCGTGGTGGTCTAGTGGCTAAGGTACTCGGCTGCTGACCCGCAGGGCGCGGGTTCGAATCCCGGCTGCGGCGGCTGCATTTCCGATGGAGGCGGAAATGTTGTAGGCCCATGTACTCAGATTTGGGTGCACGTTAAAGAACCCCAGGTGGTCTAAATTTCCGTAGCCCTCCACTACGGCGTCTCTCATAATCATGTAGTGGTTTTGGGACGTTAAACCCCACATATCAATCAATCCTTTTAGATGCGAATCAGCTTAAGCTCGAGCTGTGTCCGTCCCTCGGCGACCGTCCGCTGCCCCACTGCGCATGAGCCAACTGTTCCCCCTCTCCTCACGTGAGCGCAAGGAGGTTGGAGGAGATGGCATAGCGCTGCTTCCGCTTCGTTTTTTTCTCTCCCATTTATCTCTACGTAAGGCAATACGCCCACATACGTACGCAGCTGCACACTTTGTTGATGTTGCTGATGACTAATTATACCTGAGCGCTTTGTTATGAATGGGCCTTCAATTGCAATATTCACATGGTGCGACGCCCGGTTCACTTATACGCCTTTGCCAGGCAATATGACATGTCTTAACGCAGCTCATCGCACTATATATATATATATATATATATATATATATATATATATATATATATATATATATATATATATATATATATATATATATATATCCTATTTCACGTTTCACGTTTGTAAACAGCAGTACAGGTCCCGTCGACGCACTGATGCGCTTGTAGCGACGTCGCGGCACGCACGTACCGCGGGAGGCGCTATGCTGGGAAGTTGTCACGTGATCATAGAGAATGATGGCGAGCTTTGGGCTGCAGCGGAGCTTACGCACCACGGCGTTATACAAGCGCCTTAGTATGTTGATTGATTTGATTTGTGGGGTTTAACGTCCCAAAACCACCATATGATTATGAGAGACGCCGTAGTGGAGGGCTCCGGAAATTTTGACCACCTGGGGTTCTTTAACGTGCACCCTAATACGAGCACACGGGCCTACAGCACTTAAGCCTCCATCGAAAATTCGGCCGTCGCAGCCGGGATTCGATCCCGCGACCTGCGGCTCAGCAGCCGGGTACCTTAGCCACTAGACCACCGCGGCGGGGCAGCGCCTTAGTATGTCGACGGCGCCTATATACCGCTGTTTACAAACATAGACTAAATCTGTAAGGTTTTTTTTTTTCGTTTTCTTTTCAACATATTCTAGCACAGGCATCACTCAGTGGTAGAACACAGGCTTGCCACGCAAAGGGCGTGGGATTGATTCTGCCTGGAACTATGGATTTTTTTATTATTCGCATGGCATCGCATTTTTTCGCTGACGGAGGACGCCGATTTCTCGCTCACAACCAACGAGGCCGACAACGGAGTTCCTGGGACATGTCACGTTTAAAAAATAACAATAAGCATACTAGTAACGTCCGCTGTCACTGGCAACAAACCACACGGAGATTTGACAAAGCATCTACGCCGTTTGTATTATCTAGTGAAAAGGACGTAAACGACTGACTCTGACCTTTCGTGCGTTGGGGTAGCGTCGTTGATGGCCGCGGCCGATGAACAAATATTGTTCACGGCACGCTGAGCATGTTCTAAGAGCCCAGTGATTCAACGCCTTCCAGCCAATCACGCACGTGCATGTGCAAAGTATGCGTCCATGGAAATGCCGTTACAACAAAGTTTCAATTCATTAATCAATGTATTCATTCATTATTACATTAATTCATTCGTCTGACCATTCTATGAATGACCTATCCACTAACGTGCACTATGAGGCAATATTGTAATCCCACCCCTTATACAATGATTCCCAGAGATTTTTTAAATAAAAAACGTGATTGGTCGATTCGCATACAGTCTCACATCCTAGTTGATTGATATGTGGGGTTAACATCCCAAAAGCACCATCTGATCATGAGAGACGCCGTAGTGGAGGGCTCCGGAAAATTTGACCACCTGGGGTTCTTTAACGTGCGCTCAAATCTGAGCGCACGGGCCTACAGCATTTCCGCCTCCAACAAAATGCAGCCGCCGCCGCGGGATTCAATCCCGCGACCTGCGAGTGGGTCAGCAGCCGGGTACCTTAGCCACTAGACCAACGCGGCGGGGCGGTCTCACGTCCTAACGTAGCACTTGAGGCTATGAGGGGTTCGTACATACCGGTGGGCTTCACATCAATTTTGATCACCATAGGTTATTCTGCGTGCCCATTAAATATGCGTACACTGGAGCTTAAAGTACAGGAAAAGAAAGAAAGGAAATGTTAAAAAACTACATAATCGAAAGAACCAGCGCCTTGTGACATGCGTGCAGCCATGGAGTGAGCCAGAGCGAAATAAAAACGAAATGAGACTCGCGAAAAATTTCAAAATTGCACAGATCAGTCCTTAGCGAAGCCATTTCTTTGGATCACTCGCACTGATAGTCTACTGATGCCCGTATTGAAGCCACATAATTGCAAACCTTGCCCTGGATAATAACGTACGGTGTCTCTACTTACCGCAATTTCACAATTGAGTACCACGCGTACACTCTTCATGCTAAAAAAGATAATGGTAGCGCAAAACGTTTTGCATTTCTTCCGAGCACGCAAGCTAATTTGCTGCGAAGGGCGCGTAATTAATTTACGCAGATCCACGCTGTACGCCCAGTCCAACTACGGCATGTCCTCTACATTCGTTATTAAATTTGTATCGTTTGAGGCTTCTAAAGACAGTAGGTAAACATCATGGGCATGTAAACAACATATGCAAGTGTACATCACGATGGAGCACTTGTATACACAACTCAATTATAGAGTTACGGCTTCCCTGATTCCGCGAAAGCTTAAATGTGGCGTCCCACTTCACCGTAAATAAATGTAAAACGAGGATCCCTGCAAGCGAATAACGTGCGCACACATGCCAGTGTTTTCAAGCGATAGCGTAAGTAATTTACTGCTCAAAGACTGATGACCAACAGTGTGGAACATAACAGCCTCAAGCTCGTCTCTTTTTTTTTTTAACCAAACAAACAGTAAAGGTCAAGTTCACCGTGGATAGCGAGAAAAAGTTAGACGTTAAACGTTTCTCGCTCAATTTCATGTTTTTTAGCTAGCCGAAAGTCGGCACTGAATTCAATTTTCCCTGGACACTATAATGGAAGCAAATAAGCAGGAACCTCGGCGCACAAGCAATTTCCTGCAAAGGCCGTAATTAATCTAGACAGCTTAACGTTAGATATAGCGTCTCAAACCGCATATATCGCCAGCGGACAGCGCCATGCAGAGTGAATCTCTCACACATCAATAAACAAACTCCAAAGAACACACCTAAAGAAAATATATATACGTACGAGTATTTCACACTTACCTCGAAGAGTTTTCATTGCGCCTCAATATTTAGCATACAGTGCATACTTCCTGAAATAATACACGTGATTCCAGTTTTTCGCAACTATACGATGTCGCCATCAAATTTCGTTGGTTAGCTGGTGCGGTTGGTGCATGCGGTTATGATAGACGCTGCAGCAGAGGGCTCCATATACCGGATGCTTGGAGTTCTTTAAGGGAACACTAAAGTTGAACAATGAATCATTTTAGAGTGATACATTGTACTCTGCGTACTGCAGCGTAGTTAATTCAACCATCATATAATCGTTATTATAGACGAGAAAATCGAAGTTAAAGTTTCATTTCTAAACCACGTAGGAACTTATATAGATTACGTCAAAATTCATGATGTCAGGGCGTTTGGTGGGGGAATCGCGCAGTGTCTTCGCCAACCGCAATTTGTCTTTACGCATTTTCTCGCTTAGCAAGTGTGGAGACATGGTAACTGCGAAAGATTACTCCCTGTTATTTGTGGTCTTTTTAGTGTCCCTTTAATGTGCACTGAAAACGCACAGCACGCGGACGCCTCTAAAACATTTCGCCTCCACGGATGGACTACAGGCAAAGCCCAAGCATTCACAATCACTGCACACTATCGGCGCAAAATCAGTGCACTGCAGCGTCATTGTCGCCCACTAAGGTTCATTGAGTCTGCACCTGTAAGCACTTTCGTTACACCTAATCGCTTTCGTGTATATATAATCATTGACCGACTTAACGCGCTCGATCGGTTTCCGTCATACTATAAGTTGTGGAGGTGTTTGGTTCATTAGCCTTCATCCGAATCGGTTCGTCTCCGACCGCAACACGATCGCAACGGGAAGCAAGGTCCTTGGCCCGGGTATTACGGGTCATGCGATGAGTCTTAGCGGCGAAAAAAAAAAAAACATAGAGGGAAAGAGAGAAAGCGCCGAAAAGGCACGACTCCGTCTCTCATCCGCCTCCTCTCTCTCCCTGTTGATTTTCATTCGCGAGGACCGTCGGGTCTTTCGCGGAAAACGATCCGTCCACAGCTGCAACGGCGGCATCTATCAAGCTACTCGTACAAAGCCGCTCTCCTTTTGTCGCCGTGGAAACGAGCCAGCCCGCCGCTGGCTCCCCCTGCAGTGTTGCACAGAGGCCGACGAGGCGGTCGGAAAGCCACCGAGTGACAGCCGCTGTCACGCGCCGCAACGCTTCTATACGGCTTTCGTCTGCGTTGCACGGCGGCGAGGCAACGACGCGTCGGCCACAGCCGCCCCTGCATGGATGGATGGATGGATGGATGGATGGATGGATGGATGGATGGATGGATGGATGGATGGATGGATGGATGGATATGGCTGTACCCTTTAGATCGGGCGGTGGCTAGCGCCACCAAGCCGTAATACCTAATGAACCAAAAATTATATTTATTTTTTTTCCTTAAAAAGTGAGTTTGAGGATTCGTACTTTACAGTGAAGAGTTTAATTTTCACTCGTGCCTTGACACAACGAAAGGCGCAGCGCCGCTGGTGGCCACTTGCAGTGCAATGCGCTGTAAGGAGTCTTGTGTGGCCGCTCCAGTGAAAAAAAAATTAATACAAACTAGCAGAAGCAGGCATAAGATAAAATAAGATTGCCGAAAGATTGCAAGTGCAGCCACCCTTAAACGCAGTTTACTAGATGCGACGATGGATGGATGGGTGTTACGAGCACAAAATGCTCACTGCAATCGCTTTACTCCAAGGGGGCCGCTCCCAGCACTCATAATGGATGAATCACAGACACACAAGCAAAGCCAATCAAAATGGTATTACAATGCAGTAGCGTCAAAACAAGCAGCTATTATCGGGTCCAGCAGTGTACTTTTCCTTTAGGGTGTCACAACAACCCATAGGGAACTAGGGCGACATCGGAGCCTTCGTTTGAAAATTGCAGAGAAGGAAGACTTTTGAGCGCGTCGACGTGCTCTGCGAACGTCTCATTTATTCGTCAACCCTGGCTCTTAGGCCTCAGTGAGTTTATTCTTTCAGCGGAACGGCACAGTGCTCTCCCATAGTTGAGTACGAAGTACTCGAAATCGTTAGACATTTTTTCTAAACAAACCAACCCTGGCGGTGAATGGTGAAGATAGTGTGGCGGCAAATTAGAGCCAAGTCGCGCCCAAATCACGCACTGTGTATACGTGAAATTCTGCGAAAGATGAATGTTTTATACTTCTTGGAACTGCAGTGAATCAACGATTCGCCTCTTTAGTACGCCATTATTTTTAATAGTTCCTTCAACGCTACAATACTCGCACACTGGTGAATGTCTGAACTATAATTTCGAGATGTGAAGAAACAACGACGCTATGTAGGGCTAAGAAAACAAATGCCTGGACAATAAATGGTGTTTTTTTTTCTTTCCTTTGGCATATGAAACTTGTTGCCATGAATTATTCGACTTGATCTTTGGGCGATCACTTTAGCCCTAGAAGAAAATTAAATCATTTATTTATTTGTTTATTTCGTAAACGAGACAGGAACATTTAAAACGTTTAACTAGGTCTGGCACAGTTTCAACGGGACGTAAAAAAATGCAAATACGTCTAACACATACAGCCCGCGAAATGCGACAACGTTGTCTTTTTTTATATATATACATAACGAAAACAGGAAAAACAAAACATTGCAAGCTCAGTGCAGGCTTACTGAGCTGCGCCGCGCTGAACATGCACACGCAGTGGGCGCGCGTGCTGACGGGCGCAAGAGCGGGTTTACATGCAATCGTAATTTCGAACATGTTTCTCACGTAGGAGACCGATTACAAATAAACAGTTATCATACGTGAAGACTGCCGCGAATCTCACGCCACCTGAAAAGCGTAGTTCAAAAATTACGAAGCTGCAATGGCATAGTCGCGTTATGGTTTCGACTCCCAATATCGTAATTATTAATTACTGACGCACTGTTTGAATGGGTTTTTTTCGTGTGTGTATTCTCTGGTGTGCTCTATGCGTGTATATTAAACTGCACTGGTATTATCGCACGTCTGTGTATACTTTTTTTTCTTGCTGTATTGTAACCTGCGATATAGCTCTGATAATAGCCTGCAGTACGCAATATTAAATAAAACAATGTGTGAAATAAAAGGAGACGTACGCGGATAAGTAGGGCCACCTATATTCCAGAATTCAACGTTTAAAAAAAATGCCACAACAAGGTTTTGAAAAATCAGGGATTGCATTAAACTAAACCTTATTAAACAGAAAATGTCACAAATAAACAAAGTTATATGCATCTGGATCCGCATAAAAATGCTAGTATGAATAAATGCCACAATTAGACGCAAACACTCACAGGCAGAAGACGCGGCCGTAGATTAATTTTACGGCATGTTCGGTTAGTATAAAAAAAACAGAAAGTTTTAACTTCTATACAGCTTTCCGATGGAGGCGGAAATGTTGTAGGCCCGTGCGCTCAGATTTGGGTGCACGTTAAAGAACCCCAGGTGGTCTAAATTTCCGGAGCCCTCCACTACGGCGTCTCTCATAATCATATAGTGGTTTTGGGACGTTAAACCTCACATATCAATCAACTTCTATACAGCGTATTTGGACATGTGGCCTACATTGGGTCCCAAAGCTACATATAGCAGGTCCCACATATGATTTGTAGCCTAGCACGGCACCTGCTTCTGAACACTTTCCTGCACTGCGCTCCCGCGTAACATTAGTTGATGAACTAATTAACTGAGTGGCTGATCGATGGACGAAACACAGGTGTTGCACGGGCGCACGTTTATTAGCTGCAAGCGATATGATGAGACTGTTGCGCCTAACATTACATAGCCAAGCTGTGATTTCAGGATTACTTATCCTTTACCAATCAGCCAAGCAATCAGCGCACGAAAAACGTGTGAATGGAGAAAGAGGATAATGGACCGAACCATAGCCGTGTAATGCATCAGAATCCCCCCCCCCCCTCCTTTTCTTTGTAAGCTCGTCTAACGTCAGCTACGACACTATGTGTTATGGTGCTAACTTCGCACCCGAAAACGACAGCACGAAAGCTTCAATTCAAAGGGTAAATCTGCAGTTATTACTGTAAAATAATTAAAACAATTAATTAAAAAAGAGCAGACGAACTCGAAAGCCGCTTGACATATAAATTTCTCATTTTCATATTATTTTCGTCCTTCCCAACGACAACATAAACCCAAGCCAAAGATTGCATACTGTAATACACATCAATCAAACAATTCAGCAGCCAGGAACACGAAACGGCGTGAAATACAAAACAGCGCTTTTGTTTTTCTTTGTGTCTAAAGCATGCTCGACAACACAGAGGCCGGAAATCGTGCGTCACAATTTGTCGACCAGCTATACGCTCTATCTTTCTATTACACGGTTCGACGGTGAAAACAACGAGACGCAGCAAAACAAGACACCGACCCCCCCCCCCCCCAAAAAAAAACCAAAACAAAA
The DNA here is from genome assembly GCF_043290135.1 of Rhipicephalus microplus. Lineage (NCBI taxonomy): Eukaryota > Metazoa > Arthropoda > Arachnida > Ixodida > Ixodidae > Rhipicephalus > Rhipicephalus microplus. Next base: position 188,212,705 of record NC_134701.1, read on the forward strand.
AAAAAGAAATCAAGAACTCCGCGAAGCACAAGGGCGCGAAGGCTTTTCCACTGCATACGTTTTCTTTAGCGCAGCGCCTCTCAGCCGTTAGCCAGTGTACGCACCAAACAAATCTGACCACAAGTGCTCGTTCTCTTTTTCTCTGCGTTTTAGTTGCGTTTCCTTTTACGCTCTTCTTTTATTTTCTCTCTTACTATTCTTCCTTATGCTTCCCCCTTCATGCAGAACGTGTGAAGAACTCGACACATGAGCGAGCATGAAAACGCTGTTATGGAAGCAGAGAAGCAACACAGAGCAGCAGCCGCAGATGTAGCTGCAGGTGCACAACAGTACCCTTTGAAACAAAGGCTCTTTTTTTTTTTCAGCTATCTCGTCTGCCACTGTCAGCGAGTCGTCCCATTTCCACGGAAGCTGGCGGCTAAAAGGCCCCGCTGTCGCGAGGCACAGCAAACGCGTGCAGTACACATACGGGCACGGCAGACAGCCATCAATTGTCGCTATAAAGACTCCCAGTTCCGTGTTTCGTATACCCTAAATAGCGTGCGTGGAAGTCGAGAACGAAAATGGCCGTGTGCCGGATGAAATCTGTCACGCACTAAGCTTTTGCGGAAGCAATGGACTTGCGACGAAGCGTCATGTGTCTGTCTCTTTCTCTCTCTCTCTCTCTCTGTGTGTATGCGTGCACACACACACACACACACACACACACACACACACACACACACACACACACACACACACACACACACACACACACACACACACACACACACACACACACACACACACACACACACACACACACACACACACACACACAACGAAGCGATCGATTACTGAGCCCGGCAAGTGGGTCAAGGGTCCCGTCTGAAGACTACCATCGGTGATTTTACCAATCACGAACACTTACAGACTACGCCAAGAGAGTTCTCTTTCAGATTATTTTTTCTGAATATTATCGTGCACAACCGCCGCGGTGATAGTATATAATGGTTATGGTATAGTACATGGATTTAGGAGCTCGTTAAAGAACCCCGGGTGTTTGAAATTTGCGCAAGCCTCCACTACAGCAATCATTGTGATCATATCGTGATTGGGAAGCACAAGCCCAACAACCATTATAAGTGATTAGGCATGCGTTTTATTCCGTTTGTTTGTTTACTCATTTATAAATATGGCTCACTGATACCATGCAATAATGCCAATGCATATAGTATGCTGCTGCTGCTCTTGATTAAGATGAATTTAAAGATGGCGTGGTGCATGTGAAACCAACGTGATTGTTGGCTTGGAAACACTATTTCTGCTATGCTCCCGGAAGCCCATCAAGGACACCAAATAAAGCTGATGATTGATCCATTGATTTATTGCTTGACTAGAACGTTATAGTAACAATTAAGAGCAATTTAATTTATTTAAAAATTGTTAACGCGCTAAGAAAAATGAAGGCATAGACACAAAATAAACAGAGCAGGATAATCACGGACACAAAACTGGCAACGAGAAACACCGTCGCGACACCAAACTTGTCGCGATAAGACATTTTTGCAGGCTATATTGGTTCATATCGCTGAGCGTGTAGCGAAGCACGAAGTGTATAGTGAAGAGAGACGCGCTTCACTCATGAACTGCGCTCCTGTCTTTCTACCGCCTTCGTGCTTGAGCAGTACGCGGCCTGACAAAACTTGTGCAATTCGAGTACGTGTATTCATTCCTTTTGGCACTGTAAAATGTGTTTCATAGCGCCAATTAACAACCAACCATCAGGCAATCGAAGGCAGAGCAGCATAAAGTGGTGCGAAAAGTCCTTGATATCTTCTTATATATGTACAGAAGTATATTTATCCGACTCGCCCAATGGGCTGTAATACAAATGGCGGGAAGACATGGGCAAGAAGCAACACCGCAGACGGATTAATTAACAAGGAGCCCACAAAAAGTGAGAGAATATAGCGATAAGGTGTAACCGCGTTCTTCAAGAAAGAACGTGTCTGCGCCTTATCGCTCCTCGCGTAAGCAACTCTGTACAAAACAGAACGTCGAGTGGCTGAGTCTACCGGAGCCGAGATAAAGAGGCCTCGTAGTATATATGTGCGCCTCAGAACGTCACCGGCGATCTGGAGTTATCGTGTATGTGGAGCACAACTGCAACTATACACCACGGCTGCTTGCATCCATGGGTGAAAATGTCGCTTCCACACAAGCACCCATGCAAGAACTCAAGCTTCGAGTATTTTGGTCAGCAGACGCTCATTCAGTCACGAGTGGAGCGACGTAGTGTGGAGTATAGTGTATGGTAGATATTCGAGTGGAGCGCAGAGTAAGCAGCGCAGAGTGAAGTAGAGCAGGGCACAGTGGTATGAGGCGGAGAAGGGCACAGTACAGTATATAGGAGCCAAGTGAGTATGGGTAATAAAAATAATAATAATAATTGTTGGGATTTAAGGTCCCGAAATCATCATATGATTATGGGAGACAGTGGAGAGTTCCGCAATTTCAGACCACCTGGCATTTTTCAACGTGCACCTAAATTTAAGCACACGGGCATCAAGCATTTTCGGCTCCATCGAAAATCCGGCCGCCACGGTCGAGATCGGATCCCGCAACCTGCGTGTAGCCGCCTTACGCCTTAGCCACTATAGGCCACTGTGGCGAGTGGGGATTGAGTGAGTACAGCGTAGTGAAAGTGTACGAGTCAGTGAGTATAGTGCTGCGAAGAAAAGTGAGTGAGTCTATAGTGGTGCAATGTAGAGTGAGTCAGTGAGTATAGTAGTGTGGAGTAAGTGACTATAGTGGTGTGAAAAGAGTGAATATAGTGGTAGAATGTAGTGTGAGACAGTGAAGTGAATATATTAGTGTGGAGTGGAGTGAGTATAGTGGTGTGAAGCAGGGTGAGACAGTGAATATAGTGGTGTGAATGAGTACAGTGGTGTGCAGTGGAGTGAGTGAGTATATGTAGTGGTGCGAAGTGGGATGAGTGAGTGGAATGAGTGGAATGAGTGAGTGAGTCAGTCATTCCACAGGCGCTAGCGAATGTTATTAGAGACGCCAACTTACGTGAAAGCGAGAAACGCATACTCATCAATGACTCATCAACGCGTGGGCCATCACTCATATGTCGCCCGACACATCTCTCTAAACACGAAAAAAAAAACACAAAAAAAACTTCAGAGTTACGTCTCACGCGAGCACGTCCTGGCAGAGTCGTTCTAATTCCGCGAACAAACTCGGTAATCTCAACGCAACAAAACACATTAAAAACAACAGAAGACGAAGACATTACACAGGGCACCAGTTCGTGCGCGAGACTCATTAGGGCGCAGCATCGTGGCGCACGAATTCCGAGCCTCGTATTCCACGCGCACTCGCCGGTCAACGCTTTCTTTTCGCGGTGACAGCACGAGTCATCGCGCAGCGTGCTGCGACACATGACAAACGACAGGAGGCCACACTCACCTAGAAAAAAAAAAGACGAGGAAAGAAGCTGCTATATGCCGAACCTCCACTTTAGCTTCGCGTCGTACTTGTCTTTCTTTCTTTCTTTCTTCCTTTCTTTCTTTCTTTCTTCCTTTCTTTCTTTCTTTCTTTCTTTCCTTCCTTCCTTCCTTCCTTCCTTCCTTCCTTCTTTCTTTCTTTCTTTTCTCTTTCTTTCTTTTTTTCTTTCTCGCTTTCTTTCCATGCAGCTCCAGTTTCCAGGAGACATCCACGCAGACACTGCCTGGCAACCTATAATTTGTCCTCGCAAAAGAAAAATTCCGCACGTCGCGAACCAAGGATGGACGCAATACACACCAAGCGAACGGCCCATTCATCGCCTGTGCGTACACGATTACAGAGGATTTTGCAATCTAAAATTCGCGCCGCACAGCTTCTCCGCTCAATATATCTCGCGCTGACATCCCGGAGGCGCTGCAGCAATAAAGCCACCTCTATATATATATTCACACGTGGCATTCTTGCATGACTCTTCTCGCCTACAGTCTACATGTATCGTTTTTTATTTAATGAGAAAGTTGAGCTTGCCCCCACAACGCCGCGCAACGACCGTCTCAGTTACGTCGCTCGCAGATGGTGCAACAACGCGGCCAGTGAAAAACGATCTCTCATGACTACTATTAATTAAAAAAAAGGACAGCTATTAATAATAATAAAAAGAGCTGCGCGTTTGAACTTGAACTTCCGATGGGCGATGGCGAAATATTTTTTTTTAGCTAGTATAATAAACGAGCCCGGGCGGCTCAAATGAAACCACAAATGTTTTCAGGGAGAATATACTTTTAATTTTAACATAACGGAGCTACGCAGCACTCCACTCGCCTGCGAGGCTACAGACATGGTTGCCTAAAGTGTACATTCCAGCCGACGTCACTTTCACCAAACAACAACAACGAAAAAAATCTGGAGATGGTGGCTTGAGAGCCGCGGATTTTCCTTCAACAAAATTACTTTTTTTTTGTTTTGGTTTATTTCAATCGATTTGAGACTCCCCTCCCACGGACTTATATAGGCTTTCCAAATGATGACGCAGTAACGCACGCTTGAAAGATTTTTCCACTGCGTGCAAACTATATAATCCCGTCACTCAATACGATTTTTTTCGCCTGCACGTCTACATGTACATGTATACAATGTGTACATTTCTACATAATTTTTAGATGTTTTATGTTTTACTTTAGGACACAGTAGATATAATTTTTAGATGTTTTATGTTTTACTTTAGGACACAGTAGATATTATGCAAGCACCTGTCATTAGCTGCATCCTATAAAAGACTCCACCTGGCGGTATTTAATAAAATCTGAGATTGATTATTATTATTACTATTATTTGATTTGCATACACAGATACACAAGGACACAGAGGAAAAAGGGAGAGAGCAGGCTGGCAACTGCCACCTGGAGGGGCACAACGCCTTCTCACTCTTACGGGAGGAGGAAAGAAACAGAGGAAACAAAAATTTGAGGGGAGAAAGAGGTACGAAGATCAGAAAGGAAAAAAAAATGACGAAGACTTCGACGAGTATGAGTAAAAAAATAGAGAGAGAGAGAGAGATAGAGAGAGAGGGAGAGTGAGAGAGAGAGAGAGAGAGAGAGAGAGAGAGAGAGAGAGAGAGAGAGAGAGAGAGAGAGAGAGAGAGAGAGAGAGAGAGAGAGAGAGAGAGAGAGAGAGAGAGAGAGAGAGAGAGAGAGAGAGAGAGAGAGAGAGAGAGAGAGACCGTCTATAAACGGGTGGCCAGGTCCGTTTGGTTCATAAATGTAAGGACAGCTCGGTGGGCCTGGTCGCGTCGGGAAGCACTAGCACTCGGAAAGAGGTAGTCGTCTAGAGTCGCACGCTTGAGTCCTAGGAATTTATATTCCTTAATATCAGCAAACACCGCTGCGTAGAAAATGTGGGACAGTGCACTATATGGGATTCTCAAGTGTTTCGCAGACACAATTGAAACCATCATGGCGATAGTTATTACGCGCGAACAGAACGACGACTAAGAGACAAGAAGGACACGAGCGCTCGTGTCTTTCTTTTCTCTTTGTCGTCGTTCTGTTGTCGCGCAATAACTATCGTCATGTCATACCAACTAGCTCAAAATGCCACACTTCTATGAAACCCCCACTTGCAAAGCTTTAACATGACACATCGGCGGCAGCTTAGATGACGTACAGCTAGGCCAGCGGGACATCTGTAAAGAAGTGGCGGAAGCCAACAAGGTCGACCAATTAGAGCACCTCAAGCTAGCCAAAACAGGCCGGGTTAATACGACTCTGCTGTCCAAATGGCGAGGATGGCGGACCACGCAAGGTCGCGGGGCCCAAGGTCTTCCGGTCGTCTGAATCGCAATGTTTTATTGTCTGTTTTACTTCAACAACTTTCGTCGTCAGCACGTTGCCTATACACAATGCCGGACAGGAAATGGACATTCAAACATGGCAACAAAAAACAAGAATCGTTAGGGCCCATCAGTATCCGAAAACGTGCACCCAATTCACTTATACCCCGGTTCTTAACCCGTCCCCATTTGTGGGCGAGCGCCATCTACGTGCGGTCATCATCACCATAATCAAGTATGCGGTAACAAACCAGGCGATCGCTATACTGGCACGCGGCTAAACATCCAAGCACAAAAGCTATAGCCTAGAATAGTCGCGAACAACGCCACCAGTAAGGTTTATTCCGAAACTAACGCGAGCACCAACGGTAACTAAAATCTCCAATCTCGCATGTGTATAATAAAAGCCGACGAGTTACGCCAACGACCCGATTACTGACGGACGACAACCATCCGCTGCTTTTTTTTTCTTTCAATTGAATCATGTATGTTATACTCGCTTCAGAATGAACGCTACTTGTTTTTGCAGGGCACAGGTTCGCCCAATAAAGAGTCTAATCTTTACACGCATGATTGCAACCTTTCTCAACTACCTTAGCTCCCATTTTATTCAATACAGAACTTAGCTTACTTTATAATACAAGTTACTATCTCCATGCGTGCCGGTGTTATGTTTTCTTTTTAAAGCGGGTGAGTTTAAAAGTCGCCTACAACACATTTTATTGAGGCGAGAAAGTATGTAAATTAAATGTTCAATGTTGTTTATTAATTCTTGAATCCCTCGACGTACAAAGCGGCGTCAGGGCCCGAGAGAACAGCTGTCCGCGAATCGAACGACTGAGCGCCACACCATCAATGTAAGCACAACGCTGCAGCTTCGTTCGGCGCCGTTTAATTGCTAAGACAAAGCGGCAACACTCGTTTGGGGAGCACCATGTATACCTTCAAACAAATACAAACCACTGCATCGGTTCAAGCAAGGATGTTTTTCTCGAAATAAAGTTAAAAAAAAAACCCTGCATTATCCGGGAAGTGTCGTTCATGCATGGCCATTACAGCATATGTTGTACCTATAGCTGCTGTAACAAATCCGGCTGTGTATATAGAAGGCGGAAGTGTGTGTAATTATAGGAACACAACGACAAGGGCCGAATACACCTTTTTTTTTTCATTTTCAAAACACTACAGCTAGGAAGAACGACAAACTGCTAGTACGCGGCACATCTCATGGCCACGAATTTCAAACGCAATCATAACGATGAAATCGGCGCAGACGCTACGCTGGACATATATAGACGCCCCACTCAAACAACGAACGTTTAGTAAAGGTTGGTGTATAGGGCTCAGTTGACTTTTTTTTTTAATCGTGTGTAAGCAATTACTACTTGACGAGAGGCAGACCACACCCTCGCTAGAAATTCGCCTGATACGATAATTTAATTGCTAGGCGTTTGTTTTACGTGTAAGGGTCAACAGCCCTGATTGCTACTCGAAATGCCGGCGCAGGCCCAAATTGCGATGATGTGATACATGAAAGCGTTATCACGCCACACGTGGTCCCGCAGTGGAGGTGGTATAGTACAATAGCAGGAAGGAGATTAGATAGGTGTCCAAGCATATTGGATACGGTTTCCAATCGTTTTGTTGTCTCGTTATGTATACACACGCGTCTGTTTATCCCACCATAATAATATGTGAGGTTCTATACATCCCAAAACCACGATATGATTACGGGAGACACCCTAGTGGAGGGCTCCAGAAATCTTGACCATGCACCCGATGTTTTTTACGTGCACTGTCGCAGGTTGCACAGGTCTCTACCACTTCGCCTCCATCAAAATGAGGTCGCCGGAATCGAACCCGCGACCTTCGGGTCTGCAGCCGACCACCCTATATATAGCCACTGATCCACCGAGGCAGACGTTTGTCCCAGCATAGAAATGCAGCTTTGCGTTTTTCTGCCCCGTATACCTTAGGAATATATCACCGGCAGAGAGAGAAGCAATATGTCGTCCATAACCTGTGGCTTTACTTAAATGCATTCAGTGACTGTTTTCCCCTTAACGCCTGGGCAGCCGATATATGACAAAATTGAATTGAGTAATTTTTAACAGGGCGATACCCGAGCAACGCCTTTTACTGTCACTGATGCACCACGGTGGGCGTCATATACTGTAAGTAAAGACTTCGCTGCAAAGTTAAGGACTTATAGAACTAAACTAGCACAGACAAAGCACGCCTAACAAGCGCCTCGCAGCGCCTCGTGCCAGCCCAAACATTCTACCACTGAGCCAGTCCGGTGCTTGGGACTTGTTGGCAAACTTGCCTTAGGCAGGCTTGATGCCGGGAAAGCAATCGCGTTAATACGAATGATAAAGCGTGTTAAAACAGCGAAAGAACAACCAGTCGTCGCACAATGCGAGCAGCGTAACGAGTGGGTCGTCCAATGCTCCAACCCATTACAAAAGCTAGTTCCTGTTCCCCTATTAACTGCGGCGGAAACCCAATTCAGCCGTAATTACTCATCGTCGTCAGCCACTGCGTGAACAATTGGCACGATATTCCTTGCAAATGTTTAGCGGATACCACGCTTCTCAGAAGAATGACGAGAATACCGAATGCCGGCCTACTACCAATTTTTTTTATTATTAATGCCGTAAGTGGCTATGAAGCAAGTATGCTTGCAGCAGTTAGCCAATGAGTGTTTAGAAGAGGCTCTGAAAGGCCACTCTTCTAGCTTTCGCTGTGACTGTGCTGCGGCTTCTACGCAGACCTGGCGTTTCTTTTTTTTTTTTGCTTGAACCAAAAATTAATTTGATAAATCTGTCTGAGCGAGTAGGCGATGAAAGTGTCCAATAAATCTGCTACTGAACATGTTTTACTAGGACCATATTAATGTTGATTTTACGACCTAACATGCGCAAAAATGAACATTCTCCCAATTTCGTTGCCACTTGTACACATTATTTTGCACTATATACACCTGAAATTAATTTTCGCCCACAGTAAAACATTTGGGCAATATGCTAATGTCAACTATAGCATTTTGCTGAATCTTGTACATTTATAAAAAAAAATCGCCAATATGAGGTATATTCCCCCTATTCGAAGCTACATAAAAACCAACGAAAGCGCATAAGTTTGTAAAGCTTATTTTAAGTAAAAAAGCCTACCATTCTTCTAAAGGCGAAAATTTGTCTTAACATAATTTAGGAAGAACGGTTTTTTCGACGACGTGTTTTACAAGCCATGGTTTCGAAGTTTCCGAAAAAAAATTCACATGAGGTTTGAGGTGTGCAATAGAATTTTTATTATTTTTTTTTTGGCAAAAACTGTATTGGCGGAACACTTTTGGCTTTAGGTAGATGGTTCAGAATTTTTCTTCGGCAAATCGCAGATGGTCGAGCGTCAAGGTTGGCACTGTTGGCATGGAGTGACCCTATTATTATTATTATTATTATTATTATTATTATTATTATTATTATTATTATTGTTGTTGTTGTTGTTGTTGTTGTTGTTGTTGTTGTTGTTTTTGTTCGTTTCTAGTGGTGGGATAAAAACAGCGTTTTTGAGCTCTGCTGTATACTGACTGACCTTTGTTCCTTTGTTCTTTTTCTTTCTTTCTCTCTCTCTCTCTTTCTTGTTTTTTATGGTGAAAAAAAAGCCGCACAGACGCGGCTTACTGCAGACTATATCCTGTTTCATGCGCGAGTACCTACACACCGCATAATTGAGGATCCCTCGGCGATTCAGCATTGAATCAGCTAGTCTTCACAATGACGCCGGATGGGACGTTTCGTCTATAGCGACCTTGCCCTCGGTCATTCATTTAATTAGCGACAATCACCAAAGAATGAACCAACCCTTCTTGTCTACTTTTGCGAATAAGACCGTCAGCGCATTATAATATCAGAGGTGAAACGTTCTTTGTACACCAACTTCAAGTTATTTTTTTCCTGCGCGACTGGGAGAAATACCCGTTGCCTGCGTTTCAGCTTTCCTCGGGAGGCAACCTTCGATGCTTGCGCAGAGCTTCCTCATTCGCGTTCGTTGCAGCCAGTGGCGCGCACGGCCGAATACGTCAGCGGCGAAGCGGTCACGCCACGGTCACGCTTGTACGCACGGCTTCACGGGCTGTGAGCTTCAGGTATACGAGCAGAGGCGAATGTTCCCCGTTGGTCCTGGAGGCCGAAGTGCGTTCTTGTGGGGGGAAGGGGGCGGAGCTAACTATGCCAAAACTAGACTAACTATGCGTCGAGAGTTAAATACACAAATTAAAAAAATGATTGCGGAAGGTTTATTCTAGCGTTAAACAACACTTCAGAACAAATTACTGCCCTAATTAGGGCTCCTAAGGTGTGCAGTCCAAGGAGGAAGCGAGAAGCCCTTCTGATATCGATGCTTCTGGAACTTATAAAGCGCAGACTACGATAATTACGATGATGAAGATGATTGTGGTATTTGCCTTTGTATCGGGTGGGCACCTTTACGTGTCCTGGCTGGAACAATAAAACAAATAAACTGAAAATAGCAAGAAAAGGAAAGAAATATCGCAACGGGTATCTATTGCGTACACACCGGCCTCTTACTATTTCTGATCTATTTACGTCTTGGCTGCTACTCCTCGCCAAGAAATCACACTTTTTTTTGTTTCTGTCAGTTCTCATTTGGCGGAGAATTCATCTCTGTAAAAAAAAAAACACCATGACGTTAAAACTTTCTTTCACTCAACAGTAAGTTTGAAAATAAACGTACAGACAATCCAAAAGAATATTCAATATTCAAAATCAACCATGAAATTCAATCTCAGTCGAAAGAAAGAAAGAAAGAAAGAAAGAAAGAAAGAAAGAAAGAAAGAAAGAAAGAAAGAAAGAAAGAAAGAAAGAAAGAAAGAAAGAAAGAAAGAAAGAAAGAAAGGGGGCAGCGGTTCTGACCACTGATCAAAGCCTCATACTCTGCATCTAGTGTGATGTGCCATGACATGTATTAATATTTTTCCTTCAGTGTCCTTCACTAATGCTTGCAGTGGGTATAGGTATACGTGTCGTGTGCCTTCAGGGCTTCTTACGCACGTGCGCGAGACGAGCGATCAAATGCATTTCACTACCCTTCTTTTACCCCCTTTCTTCTGTCTCTTTAATTCCAATTCCCCCATTCCCTGCGCTGAACCGTGGAGGTGCCCTCATCGAGAGAAACAGTAACGGAACAGCGCTTATTTCCTCATTTTTCCTCTTTTCAAAGTCAAAGTCACTTCGTGTACCTTCAGGAGACTATTATCAGCTCTTCGCTTCTATTCACGTCTCTGTTTATACTAACGGTTACGCTTTTACAATAATTAACAGTCATCGTAGGTGGCAAAGCCCTACAGCTACGCTGTCATTCAAAAATAACAAGAAAAGGACAATTCTTAGTTCGAAAACGCGTCGTTTGTTTACTGCTTTTCACGTCGCCTCTTGACGTGCACACGAGAAAACGACGTATGTAGTTTTATGTAGCTTGTGAGCAAGTAATTGCATGGAATGTGCCTACGGGTCAGAAGCTGTAGCGCTAAAATGCACGATGAACTTCAAGAATCAAGACATCGTAACGTCAAAGCTAAATGTTAGCTCATGTCCAGACAAAACTCTGTAGTAGCATCTGCTGTTACGTTAACGATTTACACTGCATCTGAAAACAGAACACGCAGGCTAGTGTCTTTTTTTTTTGTTCTTTTTTTACGCCGAAAAAAAAAAAGACGAAAGTGCGCAAGACCCAAAATAAAACCTATTGATTGCGAGTATGACAAACTAACACGTGAAGGTTTATTTTGAAAATTAAACAACACTTTTCGTCCACACGAATTTGATACGATATTCAGCGCCGTGCGGTGTGACACAGCGGATTGAGTTTTGCATTTTGTCCCCCTTCGAAACAATGCAGCGAAACCGGGAATCGAACCTGCGCCCTCGAGTAACAACATTAGCTAATCTAGTATAACGTTGCCCTAAACCATCTCTGAGATGTTAAAACACCTCGACTGAGTGAACGTTTCGCTATCCACACGCCAATCTAACTTTATCTAATATTTCCCTTAGCTTTCTGTACACTCTGCGTGTGTTACAAGGGCACAAAAACGACAGCAAGGTAAAAGATAACAACAAGACTGCTTTGCAAATACCGGCCTACGCTGTTTATTAAACGAAGTAAAGGCAGAAAACCGACAAGTAAAGCACGAGATAAGGATAAGCTCGGTTTGTGAATACGGGCCTTAGACTGAAGTGACGAGCATGGCGCACTGAACGAGTTGCCAGGTTGTCTGTTATTTTTCAAACCGCCGCAGTTTACTACGAGTTTTAACGATGTCAGCATACGCACGCGGAGGCGTTTGCGAAATGCGCGAAGTTGGCGTCTACGTTCGCTCAAGCGCGGCCTCATCGCGCGTTCAACGAGGCGTTGCCTGCTGTCAAGAGCGGTCGCAGGAAAGGAAAGAAAACAAAAAAAGAGAGAAGCAAAATCTGCATACCTGCGGCTACCAGGGCCAGCACGAAAAACACCACAGTGTACAAAAGGAAGAGCTCTTACAGCCAAGCTGCACATGGCTAGGCGCTTACACCATTCCTGGAGGCAATATAGGTTGGCTTGTAAGGATGACTATTTTGAAGTGTCAGTAACAGTGTCATATATAACGCAGTCATCAGCAAACAGGCGGGTTTCACAGGTTAGGTTTGAAGGCAAGTCATTTATGTATATAAGGAATAAAAGGGGACTGAGAACCGAACCCTGGGGTACTCCAGACGTTACTGGAACAGGATTAGAGGTACGATTGTTGATATTAACAGACTGGGAGCGGTTTGAAAGAGATTTTTTGATCAAATTTTGTATGTTCGGGTGAAGATTTAACTGGGAAAGTTTTAGTAACAGTCGAGAATGGGGTACTTTGTCGAACGCTTTGGAAAAATCTAAGAATACGGCATTGGTTTGTAAGTTACAGTCCAGGTTAGTATGCAAATCATGAACAAATAAGGCCAGTTGCGTTTCACAAGAGAAACTTCTGCGGAACCCATGTTGTGCTGGATGGAAAAAGCTGTTTGAATCAAGAAAGTCTACGATATGCATGTAGATGACATGTTCCATGATTTTACAGTCGGAAGTGAAATTCGTCTGTGTTAAGCACGCGAAAACTTCTATGGCGGAGCGCGCATGTGCCACAGACACGGGGAAAGAGAGAAAAAAAAGTGTAAAGGAAAGGAAGGAAGGTTAACCGGCTAGGTTTAACCCGGTTCGCTACCCTACACGGGGGAAAGGACAAGCCATGCTTATCGCCACTGGTACCCTAAAAATGAGGAAGGGAACACACAGGCGGCAAACATCAGTCAATGTTTTTGAACAGACGCAGTTAACCGATAAGCAAGAAACACTTTAACAAACCACCGGGATTATAGCCCACAGATAAACAACAGGGCCACACGTTTCAGCTTCGCTGGTTGACAAATCTGTACGAATATAAATAGGGCGCTAAAGCCCAACAATATATAGGATATAAGGCGGCGATATTTTACTCGAAGTGTTTGCTTCCTTTGTTTTTTAACTCAAATAAAGTTTATGAATCAACTTTATCGATAACCTCAATTTTGTACAAAGTCATTGACTGAAAGCTGGCTTTACCACACAACCTCGCTTATGAGTTCTTAATATTGCTTGGCCTCGGGAGTTCTTCGTGTTCCGGCCAGTGGTTATAATGTGCGAGTAAATACGGTAGGTCAGGACGTCACTGCTTACGGTTGACAAATCAAGGTTCGGAGACGGGTGTGCGTCAAAAATCTATCGTAAAAACGAGCGTTACTGTACAAAGAATGTCCGCTGGTTATTCCGATGGCAGGAGAAATTTCATGCCAGTTTCAAACGATCGTTAATGTGGCCATTTACAGCCATTGAAAAATATGAAAAAAGGAACATGCAAAATAAGCAGATAAGAAATCCGCATAACTAACGAATCGGGCGACAAGCCAGATTTGCCTGTACATTTCCTTCTCCCGAACTTTGACTTCCACTTCTTGTTATTTTTGTCGCTGTGTAAAGAGATGCACACCGCTTCCGTGGCCAAACATGAAATAAACAGGTCTCTACAACGCACGTCACAGTGTTTATTTGAGGAAGAAAGCCGCTGCCAGCAACACCGAGTAGCACAAATACACAGGCCGCCATTAGAACGTGACTTCCCCGTTCCAAAGCACAACGCATTCGTCAGCATACCGGTGCGGGAACAAACACCAGCGCAACTGCACAGGGCCCCCAAGTGTAAGGTCCACAAAATTACACGCACTACGTTGCATGAAAAATTAGAAACAATACCTCTCTTTTCATTTTCTGCAGAACAGACGCTAAAAAAAGCTCACATTTTGCGTATACGCGCGATGCAAATTCCACCTCGACTGTAAACCTTATACTCGTCTAAAAGAAGTGCAGGCACTCAGCCAACCTAGTTGCGAATGCCGACGCACAGTTCTCAAAAACAGGATGTGCTGGATTGCTTCCATAGAGATTCGACAAACAACACAATGCATAGGAGAGAAAGTTGAAAAAAAAACAAAAAAAAAAAACGCGCGAAACATTTCAACGGCAGTCGTGCATGGACGCATGAGTCAACTGAAGAGAACCTGTGATTATACGTCTTCGTCAAATCGAATGACGCGCCGCAGACGCCCGTCACAATGGATTTCGCAATGTTCCGCTAGCAAACTCTCCTTTTTGTCCTTCATATCATAAAAATGCCTTCCTACGACACAATGATAATTGCACCAGGACTTCATCGCACCAGTCTGGGGGGCCGGCCCTTCAAGCGAAATGTAAAGGGGCAACATACATACATACATACATACATACATACATACATACATACATACATACATACATACATACATACATACATACATACATACATACATACATACAAGCAATCCATGCGGCTTGCGTGTATGTATGACTTAGAGCAATGCGCATTCACCAGCACAGTACTTCTGGAGTGTCGAGCGGCTAATTTTTAATTACCTCAAAAAATTTTTGCAACCGAACCGACACGCTTCCGATTTTCCAGAGACAGGAAGATCGGGAAGGCGGTTTATTTCCACGAGACCTCGGTAACTGCAAACGGGAACATTTCCTCCACTTTACGCAAGAATGCCGCTAAAAGCAAAGCGTCGTGCTGCATGACGGGGAAGTTGCGAGGAATAAGGCCTGTAATAAAACTGAACTCCTCCCGTGCGAACATTTGTTTTTACTCACTTTTTTTTTTTTTGGTTAGCGAGCACAACATCACAACATAATACCGCCGTGCGCGAAACAGGGACCCCCCCCCCCCCCCTCCCCGCAGACATCGCCCGGCGAAGCGCGCGCGGACATAGCGAAACCAGCGGACAGTCGCCGGGTTGTGGCGATTCCTAGCCCCGCCAAGACAGACTCTTCTAAACAAGGGTGAGAAACGAACCGAAAGCGAGGCTGGCGCACACGCTGGGTTCCCGCATGAACCGAGGCATTGACCTTCCCCTGGCTCGCTTCAGGCATCGATCCAATGGAAAACTGCGCCCGATTGCAACGGGATGCGATGCCGCGGCGGCACAGCTTCCGTGCTGCACGGCGAGTGTTCCGATCAGCGACCGCTTTTTTAAGGCGATTCAGCTACGATTCGAGGATCGCCTTGTGTCGCTCGAATACTGCCGAGACGACCGGCTTCTTTTGCGTGCGCGAAACAGCGGTGCGGCACGGTCCAGTGATCAGTGGGAAGGCCGCCCCCCGCTTAGCTCCTGCCCACATCGCAACGAGTAGGAAGCAGGGACGATGCACGCGATTTCTTTTCGCGGCCACAGGTGCCCATCGAAAACGGGCGAACTGGCGGTATTCGCGCGCGCGGAGAAAGGTATCCGTGAAACAAATTCGCGCACGGTTCCATACAGTTTCATACAAAATAAAAAAGAAGAGGGGTTCGAGAAAGCGAGATCCCTCATACTTTTTTTTTCTCCTCCTCCACATCGCGACGGTTCTCTCACCTCGCCAGTGGTCCCGTCTTTTTGGCTCTTTGACTGAGAATCCGCTCCACCACGGCCAGGTTTCCATTGCGAGAGGCTTCGAGGAGTTCCTGCTCTTTGCCCATGCTGCGGAGTATCCCCGAATCGCAGGTATCACACACTCACATTGCGAAAGCACAGCTGATTAAGGACGACGCACGGCATCACCACTCGCACGGGAGGATACATCGCAGAGCGTAGCTGGCGGAGTCGGGGAAGATGGCTTCCGTTTGCGCGGTGGTGGTTTGGTTTCGAACTTGTTCATTTTGTATATTTTGATTTAAAAGTACAACGTTGTTGTTTCATTTATTATTGTATTATTGATTTTTACACTTTCTTCAAGTTGTTTTGCAGTTTTATGCATACAAAACTGAAGCTATGACTTAGCGGCTCACCTATCGAGCGCGCTCAGCCGCGGGGATGTGTGTAGTGCCTGTTGTGAAAGATGAGTGGCTTTCGCGCAGTCATATTAAATGGTGCTAATTGACGTAGATAAACTTTGTTTGTGAATTTTTGGCAAGATGAAGCCCACTGTGATCGCGTTGTGCTTTCTGTGTCTCTTCCACGATGGAGAGTCTAAAGGTAAACAGCTCTCGAGTGTGGTACAACGCCATAGGTCGGTTTCCCGCGAGTGATCTTTTATCTCTGTGCCAGTTGAAGTTGGTCTTGAAAGGAAAAAAAAAAACTGATTTGTGAAGTACCCGATTTTTTGTAATTTATACGCAGATTAAGTCATCCATAAGTGAGAAAGGCAGTGACACAAAAAGTTTATTACCGGTTTAATCTTTTTGTTATGACTTTCCATTCTTTATTTCTCTCGCTGTTTGTTTACATGCCGTTTCTTTTCTCTCTCTTCTTTTAATGTTGCATAATGTTTACATTTTCCTTTGAAATCGGTACTATTGTCGATCCCCCTCGTGGGTATGAGCCAGTTCTCCTTAAGCGGCAAAACGAAACAAAGGTGCGTTTCGACCGAAGGGGCGTTTCGACCGATGACATCACAAGTCAAGTCCGACGTGTGGTGTGCTTAGTGCTACAGTAATTCACACTCATTTAACGTCGCATTTCATCTTGCAGGCGCAAACGCGTGCTCAGCGAGGCATAATCAGCTGAGATAACGAGTTAGCACCTTGCCTTTGACGCCGCATCCGGTTCACAGTGTCCTAACTTTATCTCCGACTCATTAGTGTCTACCTGCAAAACGTTCGTGCGGCAGCGATTGTCCGTATTATCTGATAAGCTCACTGTAGGTCATGCCGAAAAAAAAGAACGAAGCGCATCGTGGAATCAACAATGCCGGTAATTCCCTCCGTGTCGATCGAGTGTACGATAGCGCAATCGAATGTGTGTCATGTCCTTTGCTGATGATGCGGTCGTTGGCGTAGGGGGGTTAAGGGAGGGGGGTTGCTATGACTTGTGAACTCGCCTTTATCAGTGCGATTGACGCCGTAGGGTGCCCTAGATATCACTTATTAAGTTGTACAACAGCTGTCGTTAAGGGTATGTCAGAACCGACCTAAAATTGCTCAGTCATCGCTGATACTATCCGAAGCACGATCATAACAGGCTAGATGCCTAGACTTTTTGCCTAAACACAGTAACTAGCCGACAAAGTACTGGGGTTTAAATTGTTTTCTTCATAAATTTATTACAAATTTTCTGTTGGCAAGCAATATCGCTTTTCGGCGACCATATATTTTCTTTTCTATCGTCAAAGAACAAAGATACACAAGAAGATGCTGGTGAAAAGTGTATAACGGGAAGAACTCATGTGCTCGATCCTACTCACTGCTTAATGTCGTTATAGGCCCGCAGTTCTGTATATAAAGTGCGAATAGTTTTCGAAAACACAGCAAGATGTCATGCTAGTCATAGACCATAGACCTTCTTTTAATCAACATACTCAGTACACAAAGTGGTCTCAGTCTTGCGAATTTGAGGTCTCCTCCTGTAACTACATATCTGATATGTAATGTATCACAACATGGTGCTTCGAATAAGTAAATCTTGAATCGCCTTTGTTGTCTTAATGCATAGTGTACAAATGACGTCACAGACAGGTCTTCAACACTGGGTACCCAGACAGGGTAGTCACTGTGACTTTGTATCTCATTAGGTTGGGTCAGTGCAGGGGAGGACTTGCAGTCGTTTGGTCCCCCATTCTTTTGTGCTGCCCACCAGCCTTCTTCTGTTCACCAGCTGCGCAAAGAGTGAACACAAAGGAATGCAATGGGCACTAACACTAATTCGACGTCGCAGTTTCTTTCTCTGCACGTTCGAGTATGAGTGCACATGGCGTCTAATCCAGCAGGTACCCAGACATGGCTGCCACGGTGACGTCAGTGCACACTATCTATATACAAAAGAGGCGGCATGATTCTTTGTTTGTGCAAATATCACCAGTATTACCCCGACTTACCCTCAACCCCCGTTTCTCGTTGCAGGTGAACTGAATGCGTCTAAGGAAATTGGTGTCGATGTGTCGAGTGGTTTGAGGACGTACCTTGTGAGGACTTCATTACCCGGACGATCAGTGACACCATTTCGTGCGTACGGCATACCATCGGATGCAACCTATTTGCTCTTCCAAGCACACTCGCAAAATGCACCTGTGACTATTGCGTACAGTGCCAAGACACCTCCCGACACAACAGCGAGTGATACGGGAACCAACACTGGCTTGGTTGTCATGCTCAAAGCATGGGATACGGACAGCACAACCTACGTCCACAATTCAAATATCGACAATGTCACTGTGCTTCTCGTGGTGTCCTTGCACGGCTCGAAAGGTATTCAGTTGGTCTGCATTTCTTGTGTATTTCGCTTTTCATGCATGAATTAGAAGACATAAAATCTGCATCAAGTCAAGTTTATTGGCTAAAGCTGTTTGAATTATGTGGTAAGATTGTTACTGCCAAAATTTTGACACCTTCGAAAGAAAGAAAAAAATTAAGTGCTTGCACAAGACGCTCAGTGCTCAACACAGCGATGCATGGGCCCACGGACACTCTTGCAACCCACTGACTGACACATCTAGCCTCAAATTTGTGGCTTCTTTCTTGGAAGTACGCATTTAAGGATGCACCATGACTCTCGACACAATCGGGCTCAGCCAGTCTATGCACTGTAGTACAGAGGTTGCCCGCATTGTCTCCGTTCTTAGGCGTGGCTTAGCCAGCGCGCATGTATGGCTTGGGCAGGTGGTGTGCAATCTGGTCATTAATCGATACGATGCTAGCTTCTTTTTTTATATCTTCTCTCTCTACTTCTTTCTCTCTCCTTCATTAATGTTCTCAATGTCTTTTTTTTTTCATGTTGCTCACTCTTTGTTTGCTACGCTTTACTGTGTCCCCTCCTTCTTCCCCTCCTTCTCACATTCACTTCCCTTTCGCACCCCCTTGCTACATTATACTACACAAGGCTGTACTGCGCTAGTGTGCCTTAATGGCTGAGGGATTAGGAAACTTGCCTTCGAATCAAAAATGTGCAGGTCCGAATACCGCCTCATGAAGAAGAACAACAAAACTTTATTTTGAGGGAAGGGGTAGAATAGGGGTTCTAGGAGCATGTTGGTTGGGGCCCCAAGTCCAGGGCACCACTGGCTTGCACCGCTCATCTAACATTTCTCAGAAGCACTAATTGCACCTTTGGGTCCGGGCTAGCAAGTTGTGCCTCCCACCCCTCTAAAAAAAAATAAACTGATTGGACCTAACTTAGCCGAGAGCTTAGCTTTAGCTCGAGATTTGACGAACCGTGCGGAGCGTCAACCTCCCGCGATCCAGTCCCATTTAATGGCCCCTCATGCAGAATTTTTTAAACTGAAAAACTGTTTAGTAAATTGTTTCCTATGTGTCGAGCACAAAAAAGCCATGATGATTTTGACGGGTCTGTGCCACTTTGTGGCATATCAAAAAAACATCATAAACAAGTATGTGCCACAGAAATTGATCAGATAAATCCCACAATTCGCCCCATTAGTAACCTAAATACTGTGATACTGCAACCTAAATACTGTCTGGGCTCTGCGCAGCTAAGTGCAGACTTCGATCCATTTTTTTTTAAGAGCAAAGCTGTTTAGCAAATCCTTCCCTGCGTGTCAATGCAGAAAACTATCATTATCACAAATGCGTATATGCCAAATAAATTGGGAAACTCCTACTACCCAACACTGGTCCGCTAAAAACGAAGAAGGCAACAAATGGCTGCAAAGCTAGAGCAGTGAGCTAAAGAACCAGAATACATACAAGAGAATTCTAGGGAGCGTGCAAGGCAGCGGCAGCTGAGAAGACCCCCGAAGCAATGGAAGGTCTATGCAAATGTGCTCGTGTCGTGTCTGCGGTTCAACTTGAACCTCTCTGCACTGAGAATCGACATCAAAATAACCTATCATCACTTATCTAAAGCTTAGCAATAACCCAGAAGCTGCATCACTTCACAAAGGCCTAGAAGCAATCAGATTAGTCTTCAGAATCATCCACTTTTTCTGTTTCAAACCTTGTGTGGCTTACTGCAAGTCGCGATTTTTTTTTTCTGCAAGAATTTTCTGGTTCTCTTACTTCATACTATTCTGTCTCTCTGTACTTATTCTCACACCCGTTAGGGTTATTGCAGGCCACACCACAACGTTGAGTTATGGGATTGGCCCAAACTCTGTGGCATATACCTGTTTACGGTGGTAATAGTAGATGAGTCGATATTTTAAATCAGGGCTGGCTTAAGTGGTCTTGCAATTAACAGCGCTACAAATAAGTACCTCCAGCGCTTACTTAAATACTGCAATTATACAAAACACCAAAAAGTATGAAATGCAAACAGTGAGTATAACAATTATTTTGATTACACCAGTGAAATTAATGCATTGGTTAATAGTAAGGATAACTGATAAAAAATGTGGACAAAACTGAAAGCATGTCAACAAGTATGATAACAAAAGTAATATGGTTAATCAACCTGACGTATTACATATATTGATTCATTGTCAAGGGAAAAGACTGCAGTAATACGTTCAAAGTGTCGTACAGATGTTGACATATAACTAGAAAAGTCAGATATGTCAGTTCATTTATGAAGGAAACTTTCTGCATGCAGTGAATGAATAAATATGGTGCCAATATCTTATTTGAAAATTGAATGATTTCACACTTCGCTGTGGTCTTATTTGAAATTTTAATTATTTCAATATTACAATGCCAGAGAAGAGGGTTTTATACGTACCTTATGGCTACCTAAGCATTCTCAAATTATGAATGGTAATCTGCCACTAACCCTCAAGAAGAAGGTATATAACAGCTGCATCACGCCAGTACTTGCCTGCGGAGCACAAACTTGGAGGCTCACTAAGGGGATTTAGCTTAAATTGAGGACGACACAGCGAGCGATGGAAAGGAAAGTGATTGGTGTAACCTTAAAGGAGTGCTGACACAAAATTTCGGGGCCGAGATAGCCTGCGGGGTCGATTCTCGTGAACATTCGTATATAATCTACAAGATATCAACAGAGAATATAGCTTGGAAGGAATTTTAAATTGATATCGAAATTTGCGCGAGCGACCGACTCCATAGCGCTATAGACACCCTCGGAGGGGATACCGAGGTGACCTCCTACTTCCCTCACGTCACCATGCTGCGGTCAACAAAACAAGTTATGATGATGTCATAGCCGCCTTTTTTCTTTTGCCGTGTTAGTTCCCGAAGTCTATATTTCTCGGCGGCTGGTTGCGAGTGTGCGGCCGTGGCGCACACTTAGAAAGTTTTGTGTTTGGGAACATTTCAGT
Source organism: Rhipicephalus microplus (assembly GCF_043290135.1). Classification (NCBI taxonomy): domain Eukaryota; kingdom Metazoa; phylum Arthropoda; class Arachnida; order Ixodida; family Ixodidae; genus Rhipicephalus; species Rhipicephalus microplus. Next base: position 188,234,342 of record NC_134701.1, read on the forward strand.
CCCGTTTCCTGTTCGAAAGTAATTCTTGATGCGGACCGTGCGGAAGTGCGTCACAGTTTTGTGTGCTGACAAGGTCAAGAACTGCAGGTGCTAGGTGGCGACAGTGAAGGGCCTATAATTAATTATCTGTCGTGTGCTGCTGCAAACGATGTGTTGTGTCATGAATAACAGGCCCCCAGCAACGCATTGTAGCAGAAAAACGCGAGGCCAAGGTTTTTGTGTCAGTACCCCTTTAAGTGACAAGAAGAGAGCAGAGTGTGTCAGGGAACAAACCGGGGTTAAATATTTGAAATCAAGAAGAATAAATAGACATGGGCCGGGCACGCAGCACGTAGCTGGTCATTAAAGGTAACTCACTGAATTCCCAGAAAAGGCAAACGCACGAAAGGGAAAGTTTGGTGGGCCGATGAGATTAAAAATTTGCGGGTATAACGTGGCAACGAAAAGCACAAGACCAGGTTGATTCGCAGATCATGGGAGAGGCCTTTGCCCTGCAGTGGGTGTAGTCAGTCTGATGATGATGATAATGATGGCTGGAAAAAGAATGCTAGTATTATATTCCCTCTTCTGGGAATTATGATTGACTGTTGCAAAACAGCTCATATTTACACAACATAACTTTATGGCACTCGATGTTACTATCCCTAGGGAAAAAAATTAGGCAATGCATTGTTTTGTGCATTTTATGACTAGGTTTAATTAGCATGTAATTATATATCTAATTATGTTGCCATGAGTTGTGCTACATATTTTGCATAAAAAATTATCATTCAGCTCAAGATGCATACCTAGCTAGTTTTTTTTTTTTTTCATTGTGTTGATTTTGTGCCAAGAAAAATAATACTCGTGACTTTGGTCCTGAAACGTGGCACATTGAATGATAGTAGAGCAGGGTATTGTCTCCAGCAATAAAACGATAAATGAAGCTGAATGAGTGCTGGTTGTTCACTCAAGAAGCATATACAAATATGCACACTGCGTTTTAAGGCATATGAGTAAAACATGCGGCAGTTTATGTGTTCAGTTGTGCACACCACTGCTGAAGGGAATATAATGTGGCATAGTGCTGTTGCATGAACACCAGGGTCATAGCCAGGACAGAGGGGGCACCCACGAAATGTGACAACATTCCTCCGAAATTTCTATCCACCAAGATATTTGGTATCATGCATGTGTGTGTGTACATGCATGTGAAGTGTGTACCCATACGATCAACGTATTTTTACCAGACCCAGTATTCCTCTTCACCGCAGTAATCACTGGCTGTGATATCAGCCACTCCATAAATGCATTCACATATAAGAAAAAAAAGGCCAATGGCTTCCACCTTCAAGTCATTTGAGGTGAATACATTGGACCATCGTAGTTTATTTTTAATTGCTTTTAATTTACTGAGGACTTCAATGGATGGGGATTTGAAACATATCAGCGAGTCTAAGGCTAGTGGCTGCTGTTTGTAGCTATCGAGCTGTGGGGATCCGCGTCACTGAAGCCTGTATCTTTTTTCTGTGTTCATTTCATCTGTTAAACTTTATTTTTAAGTTTTTAAATAAATTATTTTTTCCGCGTGCGCTGTGTTGTTGCCAGACCCTGTGCCAGGCGGCTGCAACATGGAGTTCCCCGTTGAAGTGTCACCCTTTCTCCGACTCGTGATGAAGACCACAGAACTGGCCGTGGAGTTTCAACATGCCAGCGGCGGTGTGCCCCGTGAGGCCCAAGCACCTAAGTGCAGTCGGAACTTACCGTTTTTTCGTTACGATTTGTATGTCTACTACCTTGACCAGTGGGACCTCTCAGAAGAGCACTACCTGGAGGCCGTCTCTAAAATGCTGGACCCTTCTTCAGTGAAAAGCAATGCACACCAGGTATGTAGCTCCAAAGCTTGTTATCATGAGAAGGAGAAGGCTCATACAGGACGGTCACCCTAGCGCACCCCCCAAATTCGGAGGGAGGTCGGTGTTACACTGAGGACAAATAATAAAAAATTAAGCATTTTTTCAAGGACTTCAACAAGTAGCCCCCCAGCCCAGGAAAAAATTCCTGGCTACTGGCTTTATCATAAGCATTTCAAGATGTTGCCGTAAAATGTCAAAACAAGCAAGCGCTTGCTCGGTCCAAGAGTGAAGTTCGAGATGATAGCGGGGAGCTGCTAAAAACAAAAAAATGCCCATCACAGTTCCAAATGAAATGCTTTATTTATAAAGCATTTTATCAACAACATTAGATAAGCATTCAGCGTGCTCATTTCTGCAGGTTTTTCTCACAAGTGATGCTTGAAAAAAAAATGTGGCCACAAAGTAGAAGGGGGGGCACTTGTTTAGGTGGGGGCTCTTTCTTGGCATATTACGGTACTTTCACAAACTTTTGGAACAGCGAAGACTTGCAGTGAGACCTTCTACATATTTTATGCAAAGAAAATAGTTTGAATATTATTTCAGTGGCCCCTAGTACAATATTGCTGGATTTCCCATTCTTCAGGGGCTATGCACAACACGACTGTAAAACCCCATTTCATAGATCATTTGCAATGCTGTGTTAGCTAAGGAGACTTCTGGCAGTAAATGAATTCACGCCGAGAAATAGCTCAAGGATTTTACCACCTGTAATGTGAGCTTTTTTTTTTAAACTGAGTAATAAATGAAGGTGCTTTCTGCCTTAGAAATAAACAAACCCTATTATTTATAAGGTTGTAAATAGGTTGTTTTCGGCACTTATCATGTCATTGTTTTCATATCATGGCCTCTGCAATTAATTCCGGCAGTGTGTAGCCACAGCCAATCGCGGAGGCCACATTTACAATGACAAAATTCAAGCATTGAATATGAGGGCTTACACATTTTGCTAACAGAAGAAGTTAGATTTCATTGTGCTGCACCTAATGTATGAAATGGGATGGAGACCTTTTCACAGACGTCGGCCTGGGCACCGCTATAGTCCTCAGTCCTCTCTGAGCTGCAATAAATTGGCGTGACTACCCCCCCCCCCCCCCCCCCCAAGAAAAAAATTGCACTGCCCAGGCTGTGACATCAGCCTTTATGAACATGCACGCAGCCCCACATGATGGTGTTTTTTTTTTTTCTCTCTGGTGAAAAGGTTTATAGAAACTATTTTGTTTCTCCTATGTAAAGTATTCCGGGAATTTTATTGAAGCATTCAACTTCTTTTTCTGTTTGCCATTTGTACACATAAAGCTCGTTATTACAAAATTGCATTTTACACAAAAATAACTCAGTTATACACGAAAATTTGTCATAGAGGTATATTCCTAACACTGTGTCAATTGCTGACTATTGTTCTTTTACTTTACTATGACAAATATTTTGTTAAAAATGGGTTCGGTATATCAAGGTTTAAGCACAGTAGTTCTTATTTGGTTTAGTGAGCATGCATAGCATCAATTGTCTCAAAGAGCCATTTTCAAATTGTTTTATATTTATTTGTGGTAGACTGCTTTGCAGCGTCACATATTGGTAGTAGTTGCCCCACTAAAACGAGCCAGCAAAACAAACTATGTTTTCATTGTCCTGTTATTGCTGATATGGAGGCTCAGCCACAAATTTTTATTTGTGGCTGAGCCTCTACATGTTCCAAACTCTGTGGAAACAGGCGTGCTACACAAACCTTCCTATTCCAACTCCTTGTCCATTTCATTGCTTCGTCTTGTCTACTGACGTCATTTTAACGAAATACTGTGCCACAAAGGTAACATTGAGCAAATTCCACAAATACGTTTTTTGAAAATGGAAACTGTCATGTTCCACCAATAATTTTGAGAGAGTCCTTTCACCTTTTAAGTACTCCAAGAGTTCTTTGCCCTTATTTAACATGCTCTTGCAAGTCCAACTGTTTACCGCTTTGCTCATGTTGCGCATTCATTTAACATTGTGGGTGGGTTGGTTGGTGAAGTGACTGTATTGAAAAGTGGTGTACATCTTGATGTCACCTGAATACCAGGTGCCATTTTTTCATTAATTTGAGAACATATATTTTTTTTATTTGGTAGTTTTCTTGGTTTTTTGATTATTTGTAGCTTCAGGCTGCTCTTGGAGATATGGTAATACCGTAAGGCTTTGTAAATTGGAAGTCACTGCAACTGTGAAAAATTGTCGAATTGAGCAGGTTTTCGGAATAACAGAACATACAAAAAGTGGGATGCAAGGAAATTGAAATTATTCCAAGTAATCAGGGCTGCGTTTGCTGTGCCGCCTAGTTTGCGGCTCCAAGGGTAATATTTTCCAGCAATACTTGGTCATAATCTCGCCGTAAACAAGGGGGATAGCCGGGCCTTGCTTCTGCCACTACAAAATAGAAAAAAAGATGTGTTGTGATAAACTGAAATGTGCGCCTGCAAAAAACAAGACATTGCCGAAACACTGTAGTGACACGCAGGCAGCACGTCGCCTGCTCTTCGTTGCGTTAGCACATCATGATGCAATCATTTGCCCATTATTTCTGGTAAAATAAAAAATTTGTTAATCAACAGAAATGCGCAATGGCTTTTGGCTGGAAAACATGATCATTGAAGCTTTCGAACCTAGTTTTTGAAATAGGTGTTGCAAGCAAGAACTCCGCCAGCAGTGCAAATGTGCTAATTGCTGGAGCAAAGGGAACTCGTAGGCTCGTATACATGATGAATTCCACCAGACTGTCCTTTATTAATTTCTTTAAATTTCGAAAAAGAACAGGTAAGTTATGACGCGCTGACGTTGCAAGAAGCATGCGACAAGCTGCCTGTGCGCCGTTGCTGCGTTGCAGTGGAGCACGTCGTTTTCTCCAGGGGCACATTTCAGTTGATATTGGAGTTGTTTTAATATATATATAATTTTATTTTTCATGCTGGAAGTAGTGAGGCTGGAGTGCTTCAGCTGCCAATCATTAGTATTACTATAGTACATTGCCTAGTGGCTCTCAAGGGCTGTAGCTTCTGTGGATTTGCAACAAAATTAGGATTGGGAATCGGCACACTGCATCGAATGTTTTCGAATTAACCAGACTGGTGATGACCGCCGTTTAAAATTATCCACTCAAACTTACATACAAAAATAGGGACCACGGAAATACTTCAAATTAAGTGGGATTTCAAGATAACCGAATTCGAATAATGAGGTTTTACTGCATTTTCTATTCATAACGGTAGCATAAAAACAAGATTTAGCTTTTCTTTAACTCTGCCTTTAAATTACTTCTTTATCAATATTCATTTCTTGCATGCTGTTTCTTTCAAATTTCAAAGGTGAAAGCTTACCGTGAAAACCCAAAGACCAGGGCGCTGTTCCTGACTTACCCCGGGGAAGGTGCAGTGTATTCCGTAATCGTGGAGCAGGTGACCTGGGATGGCACAGTTCATGAGGCTGCCTACGTGCCAGTTGCCACGTACGGCTGCTTGTGGTACTCACAGTCCCAAACGTGCCGGCGACTTGGTAAGTGTAGAGAGCACACTTTGTAGGTGTGAAGGCTGCTGTGTACTGGGAGTTGAGCATCTAACTTCCTATGATCTCTTTGATTATGTCAACTCATTGTTGTGTGAACCTCTCCAGCTGCCCAAATTATTGGTGGAGACACATTCTGAATTAGAACTCAGTCTGGATAGTTACCAAAATTAGGATGTCATAATCTGTTGATGTTATGTTTCGTCAGAAGCACAGTTATATAACACATTTAATGTGCCGCGCTTCTTGATTCCATACCGAATTATGGTCACATGCAGCTGCTACAGAAGTCTATAGAGGACTCTGTCCAGGTGACTGAAGCACATCAACCGCTCGCCTCCATGACTAAAAAAACCTCCCGCTCAGGCACCTGGCAAAGTTCTTGGACAGCCATTTGGCTAACAATGTCATCCTGGAATATGCACTCATTGGTGCAGGCATTGTGTGCATCCACCTTTGAGGAGAAAATGCCGTGGACTTGTAGGCTTGTATTAGACTATAGTATGCTGTAGTTAAATTGTATAGTGCCGCTTTTATTTTTTGTGTTTGTTATTGTTTGCCCTGTCATGTTACTGTAATGGTAAATTTTTTATGCAAAGTGGCACTTCTTGATCAATCTATATGTACAGTCCCCTAGATGTGTCAGATTCTAATTCAGGAAGAAAGTGCAAATTTAAGGGCTAGTTTTTTTTTGTTAGACAAATTAATAATGTGCAACTACATATGAGAAATATTAATCAGTTCTCATCAATAGGTGCTAATTGAGTGTGTTATGTGTTTTTTTTTTTTTCAGTAGTGAAGCATGCTGGTCTGTGTAATCATATTGTGGTTTCGGCTTATAGAACCCCCAGTTTAATTTTCTTTTTCTTTTTTATGCTAGTATGTTAAGACGATGTACATGCTATTATTCCACCACAAACATATGATCTTTGCTAGCTCAATAGTGCATCTGCACCTGTTGTTTTGCGCTAAAATGATTTGTGCTCTGCGTAGCCAGTTCATATTGTGGCCTTGATTGTGTGCTATCAAAATTTAGGATTATCCATAGTCATTCCTAGCTACTTTAGTGACGATGAGCACCTAATATTTTTATCAGCATAACTGGGCGTTTTTTTCTGAATGCCGAAATAAAAAAATACTATGCATAATTAAGAAGGAACATTTTCTTTGAATAACTATTTTACGCTGAAAGGATCCCCAGTTTAATCATTGCAGCTCACCTAAAGGTGTTGGCTTATGCAGATGTTTATCTAAGTTACCAAAAGGACTTTAATAATACTAATTTGCCTTTGCAGTCTAGGTAAGGAGAAAGTAAAGAAAGACAAAGTGGGAGTAATATTCAAGGTGCTGTCAGGTGTTCAGCAAGTGATTCACTATAATGCAAGCTCCGTAGCATATGCCTGTTTTTCTTTTCACTATGTTCTAGCTCCAGTTTTGGTTGCATCCACTCTACCACTCCTTGCCACATTTTACAATCTCATTGACCACTTGGATGCACACAATTCACTGTTGTTTTTTAATTTAGGGTTTTTAAATATATGGTGTGTTGTCAAACTAATTTAGCATAGACCATGACCTTAGATTTGGCTATGTCTTCAATGTTCATAGAAGGCTTTTTATGGCTTGAAAATATTCTTCAATTCATGTTGTCAATGAAATGTTAGCTGTAGAATCCTCTGTCAAGCAACATGGCATTTTCTACAGCGTTAGTCACATGCACAAAGCCTTAAACTCCTGAATATTTTTCTGTTTGACCAATATTTTTGCTCATTTGTTTTAACTGTGTACTACTACATCTACTCTATTAAATTCAGCCTCTTTTTTTAATTTAGCTTCTTTTTTATTTCCCACTTTCTTTAGTTGAAACTGCAACCACTGACTACTTGCAGGTGACAAATAGTACTGCCAGTCTACTTTTGCAAATTTTATTGGCAGTTTCACCTAGTTGTGCTGACCATAGTGTGCGTGCTTTTTGCATGGCCCTATATCATACGATGCTTACAGTGCTACCAAGAAAGTTCGTTGTTCGTTGGTCATAGTTAGACGGTTACTACTTTCTTTTTTCCGCTTAAAAAAGCCTTTCTGCTGAAGCAGCGATTGAAGGCTTACCCAAATGTGTGCACTGAACTTGATGTTCGATGAGAACACATTGAGTCTTCATATTAAAATTGTCACATATTTTTTAATACCATCCAGAGAGTGCCTGGAGTTTGGTGGTTGCACTGCTGTTAAGCCTTGCAGGCCTCATCATCTGCTTCAGGGGTCATCGATTCTTTTCGTTTCGTAAGTGTGCATCCTCATCGACGCACTAGCAAGATGTGTCCCAAAGATGTAACTGAACATTTCATTTTCTTCCAGAGATGTTCTTCTTTGGCTTCCTCGCATTTTCTTTAATAAGCTTTATGGTCTTCATTGCTATAACAAGGGCGCCTGCACGTGGTAAGTATCCATATTATTTGTTATTGTGATTCTCATCAAGCACAATTGCATTAACTGCCTTTTACTGGTTAATGTCATGGTGCAAATTACACAATATGATTTGCCATGTTTTGTATGTGAAGATATCTCTCTGAAATTAGGCTTAATAATCTGCGAACCATTTGTTTGCAAGTAATACGGGCTCGATTGAGAAGTATCTCTTGTAACAAGGAGAGTACGCTGTCGCTAAACAAATTAATGGAAAGATGCAATTATGAAAGTAGAACCATTAAAATAAAGCAAATGGTTTGAGAAGTAGAACTGACATCTATCATTTTCGTAGCCTAAAGCTACACAAGAGATTCATATGATTTTTTCAGAAAGAAAGCTTGTTATTTAAGACAAGATTTTTCTTCGTCTATATTCAAATTCGGTACCTGTGCTTTTTTTTTGTGTGTGTGTTGGTCAATCTCTATTCATCATTGTCGAAGCTAACAACTGCGCAATGAAAGTCGAAAAGGGAAAGAATAGACTTAACAATGTGTGATAACTATATTATAATTTATTGCATTTGAAATTACCGATATGACAATAATATTCTAATGAATCAAAACAAAGAAGAGAAGGCAGAAAGGCGATCTAAGACATTTTGTCACCACCTTTCAGTCACAGCTTGAGTGCAAAGGAATAGCTAGGAAAAGCAGTCCATGTTGACAAGAAGTTGGCCATATAGAGTGATGAGGTTGGATTTGGCAGGTACAAAGAGCTTTTGCTTAGTGTAGGCATAGAGCAAGAGTAGCTCTCTGTGAAAGGTCTTTGTTTTGAAGTGTACTCAAGTAAATAGGGTTAAAGCAGAGTGATGTTTTTGAGCTATTGCAGCTTTTTTGCTTATGATAAAGTTCTGTTTAATAAACACAGCCCTCACATTTTTGCTGAGTTCTTATCTTTGAACAGTTAAATGCTTTTTTTTTCTTCTGTGCCATGGGACCATATACTGTATTTACTTGATTATAACATGACAATGATTCTAACGTGAGGGATCACTTTTCATTGCATCCAGGGAAGAAAGAATTAAGCAAAAATAACATGATAATGTGCATCATTCCACTCTTTACATAACTTGAACTTCGATATTCAGTTGTGACAGCTGGTCGACTTCTGGGAGGAAAAAATCTCGAAAAAAACTCTCATTGCATTTGAATGAATACAGTGAGCCTTACTTGAACCTCTGAGCTAAGTCAAGGCTTAAAGTTCATTAATGATATTTACACTGCTACGTACTGCCGACTTAACTTTAACAGCAAAGCACCAATATTGTGTGTGTGTGTCCGCTCACTTGTAAATGCGCAGATGGACTCCTTGCTGCCTTGCTTGGAGGGGCGCTTGGTGGATTGATATGGACGGCCGTCTGGTGGCTGTTTGCCATCCCTGTACTGTCTATATCATTGTCGGGACTCACCCTTGGTTTTCTGGTTGCTGCTACTCTTCTCTTCACCCCTCTAGGCATGTGCTCCTCCATTAGTAATTCGGTTACGCCTATCGCACCCACTTTCACGGCTGCTAATGGGTGCCACTTGCTTTCGTGTAGGTGAAGTAGCATTTCTTCAGAGCAGCCTGAGTTACTGGGTCTTCATCAGCTGCTTTATGCTGCTGCCAGCTCTGCTGTTGCTTCCACAGGCCAAGGTGGTGAGTACTCATTCCGCACAAAGGGCTCGAGAGTAAATGATGAATGCAAAGTCAAATAAATGCTGAGAATCGCAGTAAAGCGATTGTACCTTGTACTTAGTCTCACTGCTTAGTGTATCAAGTACTTGTTTACGAGTTTGCAGCAAACGACCGGCAGCTTACATCACACTATTACATATCCTAACATATTTACCATTCTTGTTATAGTTTCAGCATTTTTAGAAGTATTGGCACTGCCAAGGCGTGTAACTTGAGTTCATCATAGCTTTGCAACCTTTCACAGGTTTAACACATTGTACCAGGTCAGCAGGGCATTTTCTCCAATGCCTGTTTCATTGTTACCAACAGCCGTTTCACTTGAGCTATATCATCTGCAGCCAAAATTTTGCACAACGCTTCTACACTTTGTTTCTCCAAACTGCATCATGGGCATGGAAATTATGAAATGCTTACACTTGGAAAAGAACTGCCTATGGTGAAGGAAGGGTCCATAAATGCTTTACTATAGACAACACTGCTGTAATATAGATAGGTGTCACTAGGCTTTGTTTTATGCCCTGGAGATTATCCGCTATATCTGAAGTTTTTTTTTTATGTCCCTTTTATTTTTTATTTTGTAGTTGAGTGTGGTGTCTTGCTCCTTGGTTGGTGGCTACTGCACCATCTTAGCAGCAGACCAGTACTTGGGCACATCACTGTCCTATGTGGTGCTGAATGTTGTGCGACGATCCTTGATTCCGGGTGGCTACCAGGCCAGCAACACAGTTCCCTTCCAACTGAATGGTGGGTCAGTTTAATCAAAAAGTGTATATTTTCATGTTTTTATAGTGATATTCACGTTTGCTGATTTTCAAAATGTTCAATTGTGCATTTAAAATACATGTAATCCTCGTGGTGCTATGGTTATTAGATACCTGACAGCAAAAGTTTTCCTTGGTACTTTTTTGCAGTAACTTGTAGCTTTGAGTATAGTAATGCCGAAATTGAATGTTAAATACTGTGATGCATTATATTTTACGTATTTATTAGTGCTAGCATCGTTAATTCAGAGCGATTTTGCATAAGTACCAAAGGCCTGCCTAAATACAGTAAGAAACAAGTGTTCCACAGTGGGCCAGCTCCTGAGGGTATGTGTGTTGAAACTTAATTGATACTGAATGTGCCATTCTCAAACAGGGGGATTTGCGAGTGGTGAAAAATGGAACTATGTGTGTGCTTCGAGTGTGTCCCCCTCATAAGTAAGAAAAGCATTTCTGGCATGGGCTGCCAAAACCACCTTGAGAGCATCTAACAAGAAAGCAAGAGGGGTGACGAGCAATAGCCCTCGCTGGGTGCCAGTCTGGGTACTATGCGTGTCCTGCAAATGTGCTCCGACACCAACAATACTTGCTTGACCTCCGCAACGTTATGCGAGGGCCCTTGTCTACGTCCAACTACAGAGATTGTCGATTGGATTTGAATACTTTGATGAGCATGCACCCTTACTGTAAAACTATTTTAAAATATCCTATGAGCAATGGTTGCTACTAATAATTGGTCAGAAGTGGCCCCGCATGCTGGTTCATTCAAAGAACACAAGCACCTCAGTTTCCAAATTTTCTGTCAGTAGTCCTTTAAGAGGATGCTCTGAGCAGCGCTTTCGCATTGTAGCTTCAGCAATCAAAAGACGAACTACTGCTTCTCATAAGGTGCTAATTGTGTGATGAGATATTGAGGCCGTAAAACCAAAAACCCTTGCATTGTTAATGTATCCCACTTACGACGAACCACAGATGCAACTCTCTAAGTGCATATTCAAATGCAATAGAAAAATAATAGCCGACATCCGACTGCCTTGCTGCTCGTTTTTACCAGCATTTGGGATAAGTCGTGTTTACGCCATGTGTGACTGCAAGGTATAGTTAGCCCCAAGGAGCTAAAATTTAATGCTCGAGTGAAATTGTTGACGGCACGCCTTTGCAAGACAGTATCTGCCTGTTGCAAGCACCATGTAGCGCCTCATCGTGTTTCCATACTCATAATACTTTGCTGCTTACACTCATACAAAGTGCAGCTAACTGTAGTCCTTTTATTGTAAGACGCCCATGAAAATTCTATTAGGCACACAAAATTGGCTATCTGCAAGTGTTCAGTACAAAAATAGTAAAGCTTGTATTGAAATGGTTAGGAATTGGTATATTTTTCTTTATGTGTATTTTTAAACTATATATATTTATTTTTTAAACTATACTGTACAGCCAGCAACAATGTATGCCCTCACTAGTTTATAAAGGGTGGCTTAGCGCCTGTGTTTGCGAGCGCAAAAGTTTTTTCTTTCAATAGAAGTTTTAAATGTTGGAGAATGGTTCAATCTGTGGCATTAGGCCTCTCGATTTTCAATGCTGTTTTATCTCGTTGATATAATGCATTAGAGTGCCGACAGTACTGGCAGGTGCTGGACAAATGGTAACTTTTGGTTTTGTGTCGTAGTTGCTTCATACATACTAGTACAGCTTTTCTTTCTCCGTGAAGGACAGTTAAAAGATGAAACTTATGCATTAGTAGCTTGTGGATCTAGGGGATCTTGAAATATTCATTGTAAGGAGGGTGTGTTTGGCATGAATCGCAGACGTCCTGCTCTCCATGACTTGGGCCGCGCTCTTCGCGCTGGGCACAGTGCTGCAACTATGGTCCGAGCGTGGCAGGGCGCCCTTCCCCCAGTCGCCGTACCACAAGTGGATACGAGATCGCAGCTCTGCAGGCCAGCCTCTGTTGGCGACGACGCAGCTCCCTCCACCCACATACGGCAGCATAGTTGGCAATGCGCCCCCCTATGAACCACCGCCTAGCTACAACTCTTATTGATTAAGGCAAGGCTTTTCCTCATAGGTGCTGTTGCATCCTTCATCGAAAGCCCGTATCTCTAAAGCATTCCTCCACTCAACACCCAACCACAAATCATGGGATGTGGAGGGCAGCGCTGCTACTTGAGTGAAGTAGGCCCCGCACTTGAGCAATGCTCGTCACTGGTTAACATTTTATTCTGGCGCTAAGCATCATCTTGAAGGCATGGAAGTGAAAGTGCGCTTATGTGGCAAGTTCTTCCCATTATAATTGTGTAACAACAGTGTTGAAGCGTGGGCCATCGTAGACCAGTTGCCCACCTCAAGGACTCGAGAAGAGATCAAATGATCTTTTTCATTTGCGGATACGACATTTAGCCTTTCCGGCGGGACGTGAAGATACCACAGCATATGCCCGAGTGACAGAACACGTCGCCATTACTTGTGTACTATATGGCTATATTTTACACTGCACTAGTCAGAACGGTTGCAAGTATTTGTATGTTTGTAATGGAATGAGTGTAGTCAAATGTTTGAGACTCATGAAATAGTACTGTTGCATGTAACACCACGCGAGCGCATGGCCACCGGCACTGCAAAGTAGTATCGTAGTGCTAATAGTGACGTGATTTCTAGTTATTAGGAGATGGTTTGGCTGTTCCTGCAAGTGCGCTTCGGCTCCATTAGCTTTCAACAATAAATAACTTCAAAAGTAACATTGTGGGTGGAAGCAAGCAAGTGAGGGCAATGCACACTCGCAGGAAAAGCTTACTTCTCTCCCTAATAACTAAAAAGTATGCAAGGATCAGCGCCACTGCATAACTTTGTAGTGTGGTCAGCGTATGGTGTCGCTCATACAGAGCGCAATAACCTTTACACCTTGCAGCTATGAGGTGCCACCTTTTCTTATCTCTCCCTGAGAAGGAGCTGGCTTATCATGTCGCATGAAAATTTATGTGCCAGATAAGAATCGGAATATAATTTTGATCACATTGTGTATGGTGACAGTAATAATATACTGTTTGTTGATGCTGATTACATGACACTCATCATTTTTCTTGCCAAATTCAGCCCGAATTCTTTTCTTCCTTTGAGCTTTGTTCCACTCGTGTTTTTAATATGGAGTTGGGAAGTAGGGTCACCACACAACTGTTTGATTAAGCAGGCATGGCACCAAGAAGCTGTACCGTGTGTCTGGTGTGCACCTGAGACAAGCTGCAGTAGCTCAATCTGTGGCCTCATGCCTCCTGATTTCCAATGCTGATGGAGATAGTGTGACAGCAGAAGGCATCTCAGAATGACGCTCACTGTTTTCTTTTATTTTTTTCTTGTCTTTACCGAAAACTCTTTGGGATGAGCTATAATAAAAGTATGCCTCTTGACATTCCTAAAGTGTGTGCCTATTTTGTTCTTCAGTACAGTTCTGTACACGCTCTCCAAAACATCACTTTCGAAGGTCCACATAGATGACACAAAAGAACAAGCTGCCGATATGGTGTGCAAATTAATGCTACCATCTCGAGCCATCTCTGGCAACACTGCAAACATTCTGGCATTTCAGATGTGCGAGGGAAAGGAAACAGAAAAGACGCCACAACTGCACTGCTTTAAATGCAAACAACCAAACAAAAACTTCACTGTGGTGCCACATTGGAATGAGGGCAGTGTAGCGAGTATTTCATTCACTCGCCTATGAGAGCACACATATTGTCAGTTGGACTGCATTTGCAATGTCAACACAGTGTTGTGTGCGCAGGTTAGTGACGGATGGGTTGTGTTTGCACTGCCCGAGAAACTTGTCATCGAGAATTCTTGGCCTAGGAAGACGAGCTGCTGCTTGATTGCAATGACGACATTGACAACAACCGAGACAGCCCATTTAGAGGATAGTAGATGGAGTAGTCAAGTGACACGTTAAGAACAACAAAAAGAAAGAACTGGGGCGCTCACAAGTGTGGTCGACTAGAACAAAGGTCCTTATATTCAGTAGCGATCTCGGTAGCTCTTGCCAGCATCGACTGGTCTTGTCGTCCAATGCGGCTGCGACGAGCGGCGGTCGAGGCACACGTGTTTGGAGTGTTCATGACACGCGTTGAAGACTACAGCAAGTGAAGGCAGCAGAGTTGCTTTGTGATCGTTTGTGCAGTTACTTCTTGCCAGCACATGTTCCATTGCCAATACATATTCACAACACATAGCAACACAACCATTGCCAGCACATGTTCCACTTTGACCATGTGCTTGCTTTATCATCACAAATTGTTATAGTAGTGCTAAACCGCACGTGTTCAATGCATGAGTGCATTGCTGCAAACTTTGCCTTTCATGCCGATATATAGATCAGGGGAAGGCTGGCTTACAGTCTGTAGAGAGCCGTTCAGCGATGGCATTCAAATGCCCATCTTATTTGTAGCCTTGAGAAATTTGGCGATATTGAGCATCAGTGCCAAGAACATTCACAGATTCCAAAGTGCTGCTCGAAAAGGCTTGACTTTAGCGCAACATTTTATGCCTTGCCATACTGAACCCTGTAATGTTTACAGAAAGCTGGTCATGGGTGGTCATTGAAGGGAAAAGAATAGGGGTCTGCTATTTGAGCAACTGCACACACCTTCACAAAACATGGCCACTGCTTCACACTTCTGCAAGAAGGAGCACGCACCTTTCCTGCACGGTTCATCAGAGTTCTGCTGTGCGCTGCTGGCAAGGATTCGTGCGGACTAGAAGAGTGAAGCCAAGCTTCCTTTGTGGGCGCATGTAGCGCGACTAGTCCTTGTTGGCGCAAGTGGCCGGGAAGTGGTCCTGGAGGTTGGCGTACGACCTGCTACCCTTGGCGAGGCTCAGGTCGGTCGGGTACCCAACCATGGGCCATTGTCACTGCAGTCGGGGCCAATAGTTGGACGGCACCGAGAGGTCGGTTGTTTGGCCAGGGACTTGCACTGGCACCGTCACGCCTGGAGAGATGACACCTGCGCATAGCGAAAGACAGCAATGACATATGCTCGAGACCACCGAGAACCACTGATTCTGCAGTGGTGCATAGGTATGTTGATGCATTGCAGCAGCTTGTACAAGCTAGCCAGAGAGAGCTCACAGATGCAGGTGCATGTTTCACAAACAGTATGCAGGCACCGAACTGTAGGAAATGCCGTATTCATTCGCATAGCAGTCGCATTCCCGTAGTCATCACACCCTGAATTTGTCGCATTGACAAAAGTGAGGACGCCACCAATTCGCCGTTTAGCAAGGCGGCTGACTACAAGAGAGAGACGAATGCAAGAATGCCTTTCAAGGATAGTATGCGTTTGAGCGTAGAGAAAGTGCAGTTGCCATGCAGTGCCCTGCGTCATTTGTCTAGCAGTTACATTAGATGCACTAAAGTCCCTAGGTCTAGGTACATTAATATGCACCATATCTCAAAACAGGCCATGTTTGTTAAGAACTCGGGGCTGCAGTGAAATCTGCGGGATTGATGGTTGGTGCTAAGCTCCCTAGATGAAAAAAGTTGGTGCGCATTGCCTGCGCTCTCCCGGCGATAGTCGCCGTGCGTTTAGCACACGACTCGATGACGCAGGGCTTTGCTGCGAGATAGCGCAAGGCGTTCGACTTATTTCGCTGCTCCTCTGAGCCTTTCGGTAGGTGTCTTCCCTTCGTCACCCTGTGACCAGATGCAGTGATCTGATCGAAGGTGCAATTTGCTCTCTCTCCGCGATTCCAGTTCCTAACCTCTTATATTGATAAAACGAGTATACCGTTTATACCATAACAAACGTAGACGTGTGATACATAAGCATCGGCAGGATCCTGTATAGAGGGGGGGGGGGGGTGCAACTCGTGTTTCATCGCGCTGAGGTAGAAGGAAGTAGTGTAGCTTGTGTAGTAATGTAGTGAAGTGAAAGCCTGCGGCGAGAACGCGCCCGAGAACACAAGCGGGACAGTGTTTCCCCGGTCGCGAAAGCAATCGGCTGCCGCGTGTCGGTCGTCTAGACGGGGCCTCGCGACTTCTTCAGTTGTACCCCACAATGGGTTTCGATAGCATTTAAGAGCAATTACATAATTCTAGCCGTTTGGCCAGCATGGTAATGCACAATATGTATTCTCTTTGCAGTACTGATTCGCGCTGTCGTCTGGGAGTGTAAAAAATTTCTTAGCATGCAACTTCCTGATGGTGCGACCACGCTTGTCGTAACTTGAAGCAATGTTCATGTCGCAAATGGCGCCTATACACCGAAAGTTTCGCCGCCATTGCACGTGCGACATTAACTATAATGGGCTTTATGGTCGGGCACCCTGTCCCGTCATAAAAGCTTTGGAGCACTATATAATCCTTGTGAAGGGCCAGTGGTTGCAGTCATGAGTAGTGCGCGTAGTTTCAACACCTGTCGATCAGGGTGAAGCCTTACGCCAGTGCCGTCAGTGCTCGAGTCGGCGAGCCGACTTCAATCGTATACATGCACCCTCATTTTCCGAACAGGCAACATGAGCGATGGTATGACTGCTCTATACGCAGCTCACGACCGGAAGACCTACTCTGAATCATGCGCTGAGCCGTATAGGGTCGCCGACATACAAGCGCTTTTGGCCACCTAAAGTGACCTGAGGGCACATCTTCCTCTTCCCTGGCCCCTTCCAGACCTGACCCATTTCATGGCGTCAATAAAGCGTTTTCTCTTCCTCCTGGCGAAGGCGTGCTAAAGCATAGAGTGCACTCATGGATGTCGCCTCAACGCAATGGCGTGACACCTGGTGGGCTGCACTAAAGAAAAGCAGAAATTCACAGGACCTACCTGCGGCACCATGAGGGCTGGCCCCGCTGACTGCGTACGTGGCGGGATGCCCTCCTGCGATGCCCCCCTGGCCAGCCGGGTTGGCAGAGGCCCTGGAGTAGGCGCCTAGGCCGAGGGTGTCGTGCAGCATGTACGAATATGAGGCCGCATCCCGGTGTTGTTGCTGCAGGCACGGTCCCGATCCCATACCGGCGGCCATCGGGCTGCGTGATTGCAAAGGATGGGCGATAGACACCATATATTCTATGGGTAATACAGTACATATTGGTCGCGTTTTACGTGTTTGTCACGCATGGTGGACGTCCCTAAAGATACTCTATACGGAGACAGTTTCGCTATGTAACAAAACAGAATAATGCAACATCGCGTTACACAAGCCAGCCTAGTGCCCCATTCTTGCCAAGAACAGAATCATGGAATGGCAAAATGGTTCGCTACCTCCCTCTACCCCTTTTATTTCCGTTCGGTTGAAACTTAGCTCCAGGGTGAACACAAAACTACACTCCGAGTCATTTAGGTGCGCTTATAAACCAGTTATTCTCTGATTATAGGCAGAGAAAAAGCAATTGCCTGCCTTGTGTTTTCTGAACGCCCAGTTCGCAGAGAGAAACGTAAATTGTTGATATTGTGAAGTAAATATACTACTATGGGCCGTCTTCATTCCTTTACATTTCGCAAGTTCAACGGTGAATAAATGTCTATCTGGTATAAACATGCATGAATTCGGTCAAGCTGGCTCCAGGATAATGAAAAGTTTCGGTTCGGTTCCGCTTCAACCCAAGATATCGGCCGAATTCTGAATTGCTCAGAACGCTTGCGTCTTTTATATCTTTGGCTGTCTATGCGTTTCTAAGCACCGCGTGTGCAGGGCGTGGGCGTAAACCTGGAAAGCTGCGCATGCATGCCCAAGTGAGACATTAGGCCTCGCAACCAGTCATTCTAATCATATGCGTTCCACAGTGTGTCGGGACCAGTATTACCTGTAGGAGTCCTGCATGGCTGCGGCCATGGGCTGGCTGAGTCCCGGGTACCCCGCCAGCGGACCGGCGAGTCTTCCGTGCACGGGTCCCCCACCGACGGCGGCGCTGGACTCCGCGGCACGACGCTGGCTGCGCAGCTTCTCCTCGCGCCGCCACTTGGCCCGCCGATTGGAAAACCAGACCTGATGCCGTCAGCTTAACGAGGACCACCGCCATGCAACCCCCACCCCGACACAGCATGCACCCGCCCCATATTCACCGCTCCTTTCGCATAAAGAGAAACATTTCATCTGTCTAGATGCTTATTGATAATACTTTGAGAGCGTTATTGCCGGTTATTTTATTCGAAAGAACACATTCATCAGATTTATAAAAAGTGCGTCACGGCTGTAGAGGCTCGATATGGAGCTTGTGGGAAAGATCAGCAACAGATAAGCCAGAAGTTCACTAACAGATCAACAGGAGTTCCAGCTAGGCAACAACAAACATGCCGACACGCTGCACCATATCGGACTAAACGTCGAAGTACTTCATCAGCAAGATCAGACTGAATCGCCAATAAATAAGCATTCACAGTGTGACGTCCCCGAAGGCCTGCCACATGCTCCGTGTGATTGCAAGTGATACACAACCAAAAGCGGGATGCGAGGTTAGAACTGCGGCATATTCTTGGCCCATGACAAAGCACAACGCGGGCACAATGCGCCACAAATGAACTGTTGAAGTGTGTGTGTGTGTGTGTGTGTGTGTGTGTGTGTGTGTGTGTGTGTGTGTGTGTGTGTGTGTGTGTGTTGTGTGTGTGTGTGTTTTCGGATGTATGAAAGTAGAGGCATAATGGCTAGGTAGATGCGATCAGTAAAACTGTTAGTTGGGCGAGTTGGTATATAGATAGTGGACATCAACATCATTGCAACAGAACTGAGTTAAAAAACGTTATAACGATTTAAAGTGCTTGGTAGTCTACTATGGCAGAGTTTGTTTAGAAAAAGCCAGTGGTTAACGATTTTGTGTACTTGGTACTTTACTATGGGAGAGCATAATACCGTCCCGTGTGCCTCACACTTGATGAGGCCCTGATGACAAAAATGACGCCGTGAACGAGTTCACGACGAGTGGTTCCGCATTACAGAAGGCACAGTATGCTTTTACCAGCTGCTGTTGGAGCCTTTTAGAAAAAGTGGTTAAAGGGCCACTCACCCCATAAAAATTATAGTTAGACCGTGTAAGTTATTGTGTGTCCAAAGAAGAGCATCATGCCACAAAGAGTTTTTCCATCAGTTCATTACAAACTCAGAAAACTTTTTTTTTTTCAGGTGGAGCGAAAGGAAGAGACGAGGAGGCGAGCTCGATACCATTGCCGCTCGCCTCGCGTAGACTTCGCAAGCAATCTCTTCCCTACCTTCTCCGGCATCCGACCAAGAGGTTACTTGCGCATGACGTGCCTAAACTAGCCCGACCCCCGAGCACGCGAGCGGCGTTGTTGACTAGCGTCATCTCGGGGTTTACAGCCTGTTTCTGCGAGATGGTTCGGAAACAATGGCTTAGGCGCGGTTGAGTGGATGAGCATAGTCAGCGCCCGAACGCGCACAACAATTATTTTCTTTTCCAGAACTAGGCGCCTGCTTGATCCGCTAACCGCGGGGACACGAACGCATGCGCAACGCAGGCACTTAGCCTCGCATCTCGTTGGAATTCGAGAGGGAAAGTCACTGGAAAAGGAAAAAGACGCGCACGTTCTCTCAATGTGTTTCATAATTTATCTCAGGTATTATGCGTCTATTCGAGTAATAAATTACATAAACTACACAAGTCGTGTTAAAGAATTTTCGCCGTGTCACGTGCTACTGTTGGCAACATCAGAGCACAGTCGTCTACGTCGAGCATAGATGAAACTCTATGACGTATAGGAACAACGTCACAGCACTGCCGTGTACGTAGGCCTATTCTTACGTGTATGTCATGCCCTCATTCTCTGGGCTCGCGCCCGCGAAAGGAAGGGAGAACAGCGTTCTTCAAATTCGACCCATTTATGCGACGCGTAGCGTTGCAAATTTTGGCAGACGTGATCACGAACGCTCCATGTTCGCATTGCGCTTGTCAGCTCAAAATTGTCAAACCTAGTGAGTGGCCTTTTGACGATTTTGAGTATTAGGTATGTAACATATGTTTAGAAAAAGTGATCAATGATTTAATGTACTATAGGTATTCAACTATGGAAGAGCATAAAGCCGTCTCGAGGGCCTCACGAGGCTGCCGTTCCACTTTGCGTTTAAGGATTCCTACTCAACTCTGCGAGAGCGTTTAGCCGTTCCCGCTATGTGTTGAGAAAGTCGTTAAACATTGAGAGCACTTAATACTCTACTATGGGACAGCATATAGCCATCCCGCTGTGTGTTTGGAAAAGGTAATAACAATGGAGAGTACGAGATACTCTTCTATGGGAGAGCATAGAGCCGTCCTGTCGGCCTCAAACCAGCCAATATCAGGCTGTCAAGCAACGTCCAGCCACAATACTACTGCATTCTGTGTTTAGAAAAATTTGTTGACGATTTAGAGCACTTGGTACTCTACTATGGGAGAGCTGAAAGCCGTCCCGAGACTACTGTATTTAGAAAAAGTGGTTAATGATTTCGAGTGATTAGTACTCGACTATGGGAGAGCATAATGCAGTCCCAAAAGTGTTTACACGTATAATTACAATATTGATGTGTTTAGAAAAAACGTTGAACGATTTTGAGTACTTGATACTCAACTATGGGAGAGCAGTAAGCTGTCCCGTGTAGTAAAGAAAGCAAGAAAAAAAAAACGAATCACTGATTAGAAAAAAGGGCCATAGAGAAATAAAGGTTAAGAGTGGACACTCCCATAGACCCTAGCGGCCCAATCGACCCTAGCACACCTAGTGGTTGGTGAGAGCAAGTGGCGTGCGCTTCCTGTTTCGGTTTCACTGGCGCAAATTTTGAATTACTTTGCATAACCGACGTTTGGCTATGACTAAAGTTCATGATTTCAGACCACTATTCATAGCCCAAATGGATAGTTTTTGTAGGTCGTTTTGATTTAGCAATTCCCTGTTTTGTTTTGTTCAGTGGTTTGTGCGAATCGGTCGTGACGTAATTTTTATTTCGATTAAGTTATAATAAAAAGAGATGCAGGTAATGATAATTCACTACGGTTTTATTCATCGCGCTTGTGTTTTTCTTTTGGAACGAGTGATCAATGTATATATCAGTCAAAGAGACAGAGTATCCGTAATGTTTTATTCAAAGGCAAGGTAGAGTCTGAGAATATAAAAAGCACAATATGACAAAGGTAGACAACAAATGCATCTCGCCTTACAAATAAATTGTAACAAATACAGAGAGAACACAGACAACGCACACATCGCTAGAGTTGGCAGAAGCCGAGAAGCTGGTGAAGTATGACACACCGGGCCAGTGGGTAAGGAAGGATCTATGGCAAAAACACAGCGCACAATGCTGATGAAGAAGGAAGAAGTGACATATACACAGCAATGAAGTTGCGAATCACGCCTGAGGTGAACCGAAATAATGCATAGAAAAAAAGAGCGCACAGAAACCACACGACACAATATAGCAGAAAGGCAAAGGTGCAGTGTGCTGGCTGTGCTTAAGAACAGCTAGCCCAAAATTAAAAAAAGCAGACTTGATGCCTGCTTGTCCTCAGAAAGGTAGGGCTTCGCAGCTTGCTCACTACGTGAAAGACAAACTTTATACTACAACAATGGCAGGTCTTGTGGCTCTTCTTGTGCGTCGCCTTCATCAAAAACTTAAGAGCCCAAGTGATTTGCGTCTGGGTGTTGCTGTGACGCTTGCGATCTAAAATAGATTGTAGTCATCACTTACCCAGAATTGTGGACATTAATTGGTGTTACGAGAGCGGTATCACAGGGCTAATAAATAGCAGAAGGAAACCACTTTGGCTCATTATTTTTCACAAAGGCTCTACATCGTACGTTATCACTCAAAAGCTATATAAAAATAAAATGGCAGCGTCCACAGCCCCATCAAACGCTACAAGTTTGAGTATTCTTTTGAAAATTTTGATGGGCGAGATGAGGAGGTTGATGAGAAGCTAAAATACGAAAAGCGTGATAACGTGAACCGTGCCCACTTCATACTGTGTTCCTTACCCGCTCGAAGACATTTCAACAAGCGGTTTTGTTATCGATATGTTACTTGAGCTGGAGAGATAAAGCATACACAGTGACCAAGCGAGCCACAGTAAAGTGTACAGTTTGCCCGCATTTGCTACAAAAATACAGACAGGATACCCAACATTCTTTTTAAGGTTATTCAAATCACTTCGAGCGAATACACAGTGTCCCTACTCCTCATAGCGGGTAACCTAAACAATGTATGCAACGAAGGAGTGGCTAGTCCAGTTGAGCTGAATATAAGCATATAAGACCATAATGAAGTCTGCTGTAACGAAGTAATAACATAACAAAGCTATTGCAGGATTCGGCTCAACTCGAATACTTTAGTGTAAACCCGCCGCTAATTGCTAACCTTTGAACTTGTCAAGCTGTATGCCTGAGATTGAAGACTGGAACCTAACCCTATCTAAGTTTCGGTTCACAAAACGCACATGCCAACATAGACGAACCCGGCAAAACATTTTCAGAAACTTCGCGCGACACCCAGCAGAGCAGAAATGAAAATCGCGAACACTTGACAGATGGTGATACAAAACATCGCACACTTTCGGGTGATGTGCAGTGGCCTCAATTATGGCAAGAAAGTGAGATTCAAGTTGTACGTATGCAAAAGCTGCTTCTGATGGCACAGTGAGATTCCCAAAAAGTTTGCTGGGGACGTGGAATGCTTTGAGCATTGTGAAATACTGGTGGGTACCCTTAAGCGTCTCACTGTTGTCTTTCAGTAACTGTGGGCAACTGCAACCGTCACATGCATTCCGAAGGAAGTGTTTGATGAGAAAACCAGCTACATAATATGCAGCGGAGTCATCGATAATATGGGAGTGAACGTTTGTCGCAAGTTCAGAGAGATCGTCTAGAGCGGGAAAGTCGTCAGGCTGTGGCAGTGCACACTCCTCATTATCCACAAGAGATGCACTGGTGAGGGAGAATGGCGAGAGGTGCTCCTGGAGGAGGTCACATTCATCATCCTCGACATTTCCGTATTCTGACAGCTTGAAGAGTTTTCTTATGCAGATGTGCTTCAGGCCACAAATAAATTGTGCTACATTGGGGTTGGTGTTGCAACCCTGTTTTTGCCTAATGTGGCCAGATATGTTCTCCAGAGGATCCTGTTGAAGCCTGCGCGTTAACAGGTATTCAAAATTGTAATTTTTGGAGAGGTCGTCCCATAGTTGACAAATTGCCTGAATTGTAATTTGCCAACCTACGATGGTTTGTGGTTGACGTCTGCCAACAAACTGCCATGATGCAATTCAGGGAAGCTGGCCTCGGAGGAAGTCAATCAGCTCTGAATCATTTCTCATGATTGCATGCCGCAGCTTTTGCGAAGTTCTTTTTTTACTCGAGCTGTTCAAGGGATCGAAAATCCTGTCCATACGATCACAAAATTGAGCTGTAGTGATGGCCGAGGCAGGCAGCGCCTTCGCATACACCAATGCCGTGATAGCAATCGAAACTGATGCACTGAGGACCTGAGTTGCTCAGCTGACCTTCATATTAGAAAAAGGTTTCTGATGAACGTGCCGTTCAGTCAACTTTGGAGCCAATCGCAACCGCAACTCATGTGAGGATTGGTAAAGGCTTACAATGTGCAACCAGTTAACGATGTCATCCCCAATGTATAACTTGTGTGCTTGGATATTATTGCGCGTTGTTTTAATTAAATGCGGAACATCAAAAATGTAATATACCCGCTCACCATTAACTTCAAAAAAAGGCTTTGCTACAGTCACTCTTAGTTGGTTAGCGAGACTTACATTTGAACTGCCCTGGTCACAAATGACTGCTTTCACTGCAATATTAATGCTCCTAAGCTCCAAAATGAGTGACACCAGCAAGTTATGCATAACAGATGATGGTGTTGATGTGTGCCCTATAGTAAAAGCAACCGGTTGAACCCACTTTCTCGAAACGCCAACAAGAAGAAAAACCAGGGCTCGATCAGCGATGGTTGAAGTGTGATGAGTGCCATCATCTGTAAAACCCTGGACAACGTCTCTTGCAGCATCATAGTACAAATTCTTTTAGATGCGGAGCATCTTATACTCGCGCCTTGTAGTGCGCCGTCCGCGCCGTCCGCGCCGTTCGCACCGCTTCTCGAACATTCGACAGCTGACGCGCGCGCATGCGCCGTCGCCCACTCTTCCACCATCTGTGCATCCCTTCCTCCTCTACACACCGCGCGTGCTTCACTCCTCCACCATCTGTGCACCCTTCCTCCTCTACACACCGCGTTCGACATCTACAATTCTCCTGATTCTCCAGTGGACGCGCATGTGGCGTCGCGCTTCGAGAACATTCAACAGCTGACAGTGCATGCGCCGTCGAGCTGTATATATACTCAAGGTCGGCGCTCACTCGCTCAGTTGCCGCTCGTCGGTTGGTTTGTACGGCGCGTCGACGTCCAAGGTCGCGGTGAAATGAATTCCAACGAATCCACAAACACAATGATCGACGTCCCTTCGACCAGCGCCGCCCTTTCGCATTCGTGTGTACGTGTTCACTCATTTAACACCCCCTCCTACAACCACGTTAACCAATTTAGCCATCGACCCAAGTAAGTCGCAATTTAACACCCCATTTCACAATCACGTTAACCAATTTAGCCATCGACCCAAGTAAGTCGCACTTTAACACCCCGTTAACCAATTATATGCTCCGCATCCTCCTCAGTGTTCCCCCGAGGGAAGCTGCGGGAAATGTTTTTGAGTGCTATTTCGTCGAAAACTAAAGCGCACACTCGGTCCCGTTCATTCCAAGCTTGAGTATTTGTTGCAATGGAAGAAAGGATTCCTGGAATTATGCCTGGAGTCATCTTTACATTAGCTAGCCACCTCCTTAATGAACGCCGGGAGGGCAAAGAAAAATATGGAGCCAGAAATCGGTATGCTCGCGGACCTCGGAAGTTTAAGTGAAGAGCGAATTTCTTGAACCACACGGGAAACCGCTTGCTCTTGCGTTTGGGCCTCAAGCAAACATGTGCAGAAAGAAGTTTAAAAACCTCCTCGGTGACGTGTGGTCGGATAACTTCAAGGGCCTTTGAAGTCGATGACGGTGCTTGGTGAGGCTGTCTCCGCAGTCTTTTGATAGTTTTCCGCTGTGCTGCTACTTTGGCTTGCAGATGTTTAATGGTTTGCTTGTACTTCATTGATGGAGACATTGTCGCTGGCACACAGGAACGCACTGCAATAAACAAAAAAATGAATGTAAAAGCGAAGAACAACTAATCCCATACGAGCACTTTCTTCGCTCTGTCAGACTCAAGGTGCACAACTTTCTGTGGTGCAAAGTTTTCGATTCCACCACCTAAAAACAAACCATTCACAATGTTGACAATGCACAAAAAAAATAAAATCACTGAGAGCCCACCCTTACATTTTGTAAGTGCACACGTAGTGTCCTTTTGAGGATAGTTTCCTCAGAATGTCCTAAACATAAAATAGCACATTAAAAACAGCTGCAATAAAAGCATAGTCACCATTTTCTCCAGGGCACTCAGGTGTGGAGCTGTTGGCGGAGACGTCTTCTGGAGGATTTTGTGAAGCTCGTTCAGTGCCTCGGACAGTGCTGTCGGAACAATCTTGCGAGCGGCCTGCGGAAGTCTCTATATCAATCCACTCTGGTGTTGAAGTGAACATACAACTTACCGGTCACACAAGTTCCTTTTGTGACAGCTGAATGACTGGTTAAGGTTTTCTCCGGCAAGACGAAGTCAGCGGAAACTCTTTCACCAGCTACAAGGGAGCTGCCACCTGCAGAGGTTTGGTCAACAGTCAATTTCGGTAAAAAAAAGAAATCGCGACACTGAACGCACCCTGTTCATCGGGGCACCTCAATGTGTGGGAGCCGCTTTTTGAAGCCTCTGCCGCAGGCCCTGAAGAAATGAAATTACGACAATGTATCAGTAAGAGGCTTAAAATAACACAAACTGAAGCTCATCTGCACCTTGCAGTGCAGCTTCTGCAGCCATGTCACAGTCACTACTTGAAGCGACGCTCAGAGAACCTGCATATATGTGCAGTTGGTACAAGTTACAAAGCTTGTAGCATGGGGAAACTTAAGCAGCTCTTTCAAACGCATAAATTGGTCGAACGTGGAAGAAAAGAGAAGGCACCAACTAGGAAACAAGTAATTTGTGATTTTTGGAATTATCAACAGTGGCAGCTTTCACTGATGAAAGGTATACGTACATGTGCACTCAGGCTTGAAGATAACGTGAAATAGCCCTTTAAAGTCTTTTAAAACAAGTTGCGCAGGTCAAGAGCATCAAAAAACGACAGAAATGTAATGCTGCTGTTAGGAAGGTAATAGCCCACAATTCACAAAATTTAAGACTTTCCAAGTGTTACTTCTATAGTGAGGCTTCTCCATCGGCTACAAAGATCTTCACGGTTAACTGTCGCCACTGATTCAATACAAGTGGCTGCTATTGCAAATATTTGAGTTTCAGTCAATCACTTACATGGTGCAGCTGGTTGCACACTGGGAACAGCCATTCTTGTAAGCCTTGTGTGCTAGGGTCCATGAAACTTTGAGCAGTAAAATGGTCGCTACAAACCCTGTACGTTGCGTACAATAGGCTGGCCGGCTTACTAAGGAGATCATCGCGTCCAGCATACTGCATCCATGCTTTCATCCTGCATTGGCAATGAACTATCAGCTGAAAGGGGAAGTGCTTGAATAGTGATTTTTTATTGTTACCCTCACTGAGCAAGTACGAACAGTAAGCCTAAAGACATGCAAACCATACAAAAGCTTTAACACACCTGCCGTCCCGTGGTATGCGGAAGAAACTCGTCCCAGGCTTCTTGTGGGTTCTGCCATTGTTGAAGCACCACGATACACAGCAGTAGCTGCCGTAGCTTGGACCGCCGGACGGCATGGCGTCAGCGCGGTCTGAAAATGTTAGTAAGTGGATGCTTCGCTGTCAAATTACGAAAAAGATATGTGCACGTCATAAGTGTACCAACAAATACCTTTGAATGATTAGCTAATCGATGCACAATACAAAACCAGTGATACACCTCTGACCCATAAAACTCTGACTTGCAAAGATATACGTCAAGACCACGTACAAAGATCTTCAGAAGTTTCCAGGCCGCTATCCCTTGTAATGCAATGGTATCGCGGCCTGGGAACTTTAGAACACCTTCGTACGTACGCAGTATCAGCAGTACCTTGGGAAGAAAAATCGTAGTTGAAATTTATGCGGTAAAATTATATTGGAAACGTCAAAAAAAATTTGTGAGCAGCTTGCACTAGTGGCGCAAGGATAGCAAAAAATTGCCCGCAGCTTCCCTCGGGGGAACACTGAGGAGGATGCGGACCTTATAATTGGTTAACGGGGTGTTAAAGTGCGACTTACTTGGTTCGATGGCTAAATTGGTTAACGTGGTTGTGAAATGGGGTGTTAAATTGCGACTTACTTGGGTCGATGGCTAAATTGGTTAACGTGGTTGTAGGAGGGGGTGTTAAATGAGTGAACACGTACACACGTATGCGAAAGGGCGGCGCTGGTCGAAGGGACGTCGATCATTGTGTTTGTGGATTCGTTGGAATTCATTTCACCGCGACCTTGGACGTCGACGCGCCGTACAAACCAACCGACGAGCGGCAACTGAGCGAGCGAGCGCCGACCTTGAGTATATATACTGCGCGACACCACATGCGCGTCCACTGGAGAATCAGGATAATTGTAGATGTCGAACGCGGTGTGTAGAGGAGGAAGGGTGCACAGATGGTGGAGGAGTGAAGCGCGCGCGGTGTGTAGAGGAGGAAGGGATGCACAGATGGTGGAAGAGTGGGCGACGGCGCGACGGCGCATGCGCGCGCGTCAGCTGTCGAATGTTCGAGAAGCGGTGCGGACGGCGCACTACAAGGCGCGAGTATAAGATGCTCCGCATCTAAAAACGAAGATGATGGCCACTTGGCTAGTCCAGATTTGCCTCCGGCACACCAAGAATTATTCGTGTTCCGAGCCTTCGGGAAACGCGTCGTGAAGCATGCGAGGCCCAGCGAATGCTTCTCAATATTTTGCACCGAGCCTATGACCTAGCTGCCCAGCTACGCTCAGCGCACAGACGCAGCACGCGTCGCCTCGGCTTGACGCCGTGCCGCCTTTGCTATACTGCATACGTTGCACAATGTTCCCGTCTAGCCGCCGCATAGAGCCACAAACTTTCTTTTTAGCGAACCTCCCAGTCCTTACAAGTTTCAGAAAAAGGTTACAACTGCGTGAATGAGACGCCACGTAAGAAACAAACTCGCACACTCGAAGCGCAACGTGTGTGTGTGCATCTTTCTATGTTTGTTGCATGGTGTCTTATTCGCGCAAGTGTAACCGTTTTCTGAAAAAATGACCCAACAAGACCAACAACATGTCATTCAACAAGCTTCGCTTGAAAACGTGCCTCACCTGTTATCTCACGCACGAAAACGCCGACGCAGCCGACGTTGACGAAAGCGACGAAAGCTTCTCGCTGTCAGTCATGCATGGGCTTGTCGCTGGTTAGATGGTGTTTATGACAGTACGGCTGAAGAAAAATAATCGCGTAAGGTGTGTTGAATAAATTGTTTTTATGTATAAAGAACATACCAAATTTGGGCGTATAATTATTATTTTGTAAAAACAATTTTGTTGCATTGATTATAACTTTTTTTTTTTGCGCTTGCGCTCTCTGACGTTTGGTGAGAGCACTAGTTTTGTTACGTAGTCGTGACGCACTTCCTGAGGCCAGGTTTCGCGGAGTGTCCGCTATTGTCTTCTTCTCTCTCTATGAAAGGGCCAACGATTTAGAGTACTTGGTATTCTACTATGGGAGAGCGCAAAGCCGTCCCGAGAACGAATGGATGGGCGGGGGGGGGGGGGGGGGTTTAGAAAAAGGGGTAACGATATAGAGCACAGGGTACTCTACTATGGGAGAGCGCAAAGCCGTCCCGAGAATGACTACTTCATTGTCGACCGATTAGCACTGCTCATGATGAAACGGACTGCACGACCGCCTCCGTATCCTATTCTAAACAGCTTATAAAAGTGTCACCGCTGCGCTGTGAATTTTGTTAACCCCACGTGTCGAATTATCAATCAATATAATTTTTTTGCAACGATTGGCAAATCGTTTGCAAAGCTGCGTATGACCTTTATTTGAGACTTTGCAATATCAAAGCCGGAAGTAGAATAAGTCTACTAATGGCTTATAAATAGCTGCAAGCTCCTAGCTGAGGATGCTGCCGCACATGAGCTAGACATTTCAAGTTTGCACTCAGCGCAACGATGTGCGTCCCGTCGATCTGGTTCGTCGAAAACCGGATAATAATAAATAACATGGACAACTCAACCTTACTACACTGCAAATTTATACTAATAATTTAAATGCGAAGCCTTTCTTAGCGCGCTTCGGCGACTTTGAGCGTATCTATCTTTCTATCTATCTATCTCGCCACCTACGACTTTTAGCTCCCCTGGCCGTTTCGATTATCGCATCGATACCAAACTAGGCATGGCGTAACATGACTGTATGAAGAACATATTCGACTTGCCGTAACATGAAATTCATGACATGTATGTCATGAATGTCATGATTTACA
Source organism: Rhipicephalus microplus (assembly GCF_043290135.1). Taxonomy (NCBI): domain Eukaryota; kingdom Metazoa; phylum Arthropoda; class Arachnida; order Ixodida; family Ixodidae; genus Rhipicephalus; species Rhipicephalus microplus. The sequence continues at coordinate 188,264,234 of NC_134701.1, forward strand.
TTTCATGTTCCTGCAGCTCTTACGGAGGTTTCGGTCACATGGCATGTGGCAAAACCGGTATAGTATGGCATGACTGCATGACGAACACAAGAGACAGACACTCACATGAAATGCATGACGTGTCATGTAACAACATGACTAACATGCCACACTCATGATGAGCTCGCGGCCGTTTCTCTAGCGTCACATATACCAAATTTGGTATTTAAGTACGTGAATGGTGACGAAGTTATGTGACTAGTGCAAACATGATAATCATGACATGCGTGTCATGTAACAACATGACCACATGCCATGCTAATGACGCACTGGGGCCGTTCCGCTAGCTTCACTTATACCCAATTTGGTTTTACGGGAAGTGAATGGATGACGAAGGTATGTTTTTGGTGCAAACATGATAAACATGAGATACGTGTAATGTAACAACATGGCTACATGCTACGCTCCTGATGCGCTCTAGCGGCCGTTTCGCTAGCTTCACATGTACCAAACTCAATATTATGCGACGCGAACGGACGACATAGGTAAATGACATATCGAAACGTGATAACCACGACATGCGTGTCATGTAACAACATGACTACATGCCACTCTGATGATGCGCTCGCGGATGTTTCACTAACTTCACATATGCCAAATTTGGTATTACTTGACACCAATGGATTACGAAGGTATGTGACTGGTGCAAACATGATAATCATGAGATGCTTGTCATGAGAGATCATGACTACATGCCGCAGTCAAGGCGCCAATACGTTTCGACGTGACGCGGTGCGCGTGTTTGCCGGCGTTCATTTCGTCGCGTCACACCGGCGTTGCCACGCCATGCGCCGGTCCTGCCATATACTCGCAGACGCGCGCCGCACTGCGTTGCTTACGAATGTGCGTTCCGGCGCGTTCGGCGTCCCTCCGTTACGAAAAGAGGGATGCAGAGTGTTGTCTGGGTAACGCATCAGCGTGAAATGCAGCATGTCGCATTTCCCGCCGGCGGACGCTGGTTGCGCCTAACGTCAGACTACAGAGTGTCCGCGTTTTGCTAAAGCAGCGTCGCTGTGCCCAGCGTGCCCGTGCGTCAACGCTACATTGGAGTATATTGGGCCCTTCATGATGCGCTCACGGCCGTTTTGCTAGCTCTACATATACCAAATTCGGGGTTAAGTGACGTCAATGGATGACGAAATATATAACTGGTGGAAACATGATAATCCTCACACGGTGTCATGTAAGAACATGACAGCATTCCACGTTCACAGCTTGCTCGCGGCCGTTTCGCTAGCTCCACAGATACAATAAATTTGGTATCACGTGACTTGAATAGATGACGAAGGTAAACGACACATTCAAACATGATATGCATGACACGGAAGTCATGTACGGCACCATTTACCTCCACCTCGTAACTTTGTGCTGATATTAAAGTGAAATATCCACATTTCCCATTCGTGCTTCGCATATCATTGATTCCCACTGTACGTGGGATCTGCCAGTTTTTCTTCGTCAAGAAGCTATTTCATCGACTCGCACTCAGCGTCATCCTCGCTGGCCGTCATTCGATGGTAACGTTTCTGATCTTGCAGTGTTTGAAGTGCACCGAAGTGGCAGAGCTGCATCGCGTTCGGTCATTTCGGCAGCGTGAAGCAGCGACTCTGCGTGTATACTTCATCAGTCGCTCGGATGCACCAAGCTCATCGCCTGAAGGTGACCACTCTCGACGATTGTCGTCGCGGTCATTCATGTGCAGTTAGGTGAAATTGAAGTCAGAATTGCGCGCGTCTGTTTTTTTTTTTTGGGGGGGGGAGGGAGGGGGATGTAAGCATCTGTGATTTATAACCCGCAAAAACAATGGCATCAGCGTTGCCACATGTGCGTGTGCGAGTGTGCTACTTGAGTGTCGCAACGTGGGAATTTTTGTGATTTTCTGCGATATGCGCTGTGCTGCGCCAACGCCGACTAAATTTCAAAGCCGAAGGGCTGCCGCAGTGACGTCAGAGGGTGGGGGCGCAGTCATTAAAACCCATTTCTATGCCCATTTCTATGCCCATTTTGACCACGCCATGTGGAGGCGGACGCGCACAGCGAGACGCGACGTGGCACGGCACGGCGACCTTAAGGCAGCGTTCACACTGAGCATTCCGGCCGCCGAAAGTGCTCCGAATCCGGTTCGGCGGCGGCGAGTTCCGCCGAAAGGGCCCTCTCCGCACCAATCGCTCTGGGACCGATTTTTGCGGCGTCTGCCGCCGAATCGGTCACTGCGGACCAATCTAGTCAAGAAATTTTGAAAAATGACGGCCAAGCCCTACTCCCTTGTTATGCCGCAGTGCACGTAACTGAATGTTGAAACCAACGGGAGCTTAACCTACTCTGTGCCTACTTCGCGTCCGTATTTCGTGGAAGAGGTGACCGAGCTTTTTGCGGTCTTGCAGAGCAAAACGAACCCACCAACGCCGCTGGCATCGGCGGTTTTTCTGCTCTTCGTGCATTAAAAGACAGCCACTTGTCAGCAAAGTAAGTAGTACTGTCTTATCTTGCTTCTTGCGTACAATAATCGTCGAAGTATACACCACCGGATAGCGTAGTGGTGCTTGCGAGCCGCGAAAACAACCGTGTGACAGCGCATTCATCCCGCGTTCGCCCCGTAGTAGATGGCATATTCGGCGGCGCGGGGCGCGTCCAGTGCGAACGACGCTGCGTTTCTGCGGCACGGGAATTTCGGTCGCTGTAGAAAGCGGATGTTTAAGTGCGAACTACGCCGCGAATGCGGCGCAAAGCCTGTGTTTCGTTCACGTTTTAGGAGAACCAACGCTCCCGCTGTCGCAGCTGCTGCGGCTAGATTGGGCCGAATAAAAGATGTGGAAAAAAAAAGTCTTACTGAGCATGCTCAGTTGGGCAACTGGGCCCCCAACCTCTCACGTCACTGTGGCAGCCCTTCGGCCTTGAAATTTAGTCGGCGTTGGCTGTGCGCCCATATGAGTGTTGCGCGTGCGCACAAGGCGTGAGAAAAAAATGACCGCAGTTTCCCGAGTGGGAACACTGGTTAGCATGCAGAGCCTATATGTTGAACTGCGATAAATGTGGTTTGTAATTTGCGACATGCATGTGTGGTATGAGTGAACACGAGTGAACACGCACGCACGTATGCTGCGAAAGACGATCTTTATTGACGAGACGCTTTGGGTATTTTGAGCAAGATGGCTTTATGGTCCGTAAAGTGAAGGGTGAGTGGGTCTGGTTGCAGCGGTCCAAGGTCGAAATTGGCAAAGACGTGGTCGATGTAACGTTTAACTCAGAAACAAGACGACGATGAACACTTGGCTGGACCTCGCCATGACGAAAGACCCCTGGCCGTTTATTTGCTGGGCTTAAGTAGCCGCGCTCACAGCGGGGAAGGGGGAAAGAAAGCAAAAGGAAGGAAAGTAAAGCGCACAAAACGATGGAGAGGAGGAGGAGACAATATCGCCTAGGGCGAATGCTGATAGCAGATAGTCTGGTCTGTTACATCTCTTAACACACTTTCAAAACACTGATTTCTTTTGCACTCATTTACTTGATGGAAGGATGGCCCATAGTGAAGGCGCTTCGGTTCGCTGCGCTGGCGTCCTGACCTGCGCAGGCCAGCCAGTGCGCTTCCTGGAGTGTCTGGAGAAATGGTGGTGCTATAATCTTCCTCTGGCTGAGCTGGTTGCACCTGGTGACTTCCCAGTGAGCTGTCCGGCGTGATGTTGCCGTGGTGTTCATCACTGAACTTCGTCGGGGGCCTCGCGTCGGGGTTCGGATTACCCTCGGGGCTGATCTTGTCGTCGAAGTTTTCGTCCGTTCGCAGCAAATTCTGTCGGTTCCGTCTCAGGAGTCCATGGTCTTCCGTTCTTACCACGTATGATCGTGGTGCAGTCTCTTGTACCACTTTCGCTCGGCGTGACCAGCTTCCATGTTTGATCCGGACCACATTTCCGGCTTACAAGGGTGGTAGTGGCCTGCCTCGGGAAGACTGTCGCTGTTTCCATACGGGTATGCCTCCGTCGACGTTGTATTCTGGAAGAGTGGCGTGCAGACGGTGACCTTGCAGTAGTTCTCCGGGTGAGTGACCGCTGTCAAGGGGAGAAGATCGATAAGTCAACAGACCAAGCCATACATCACCCCGGGACTCATGGGTTTTCTTTAGAATACGCTTCACGATCTGTACCCCCTTTTCAGCTAAGCCATTTGACCGTGGGAGCTCTGGACTCGAGGTGATATTCTCGAAGTCATATCGGCGCACGAAGGACGCGAACTCTCGCGATGCAAATTGAGGCCCGTTGTCGGTACAAACTTGGTTGGGAATGCCGTATCGCGAGAAGATAGCAGATATCTTGTCGATTACTTCCACCGCCGTGGTACCTCTGAGTTTCTCGACGTCAGGAAAGTTCGAATGGGCATCAAACACAACTACGTAGTGTTCTCCAGCGAATGTAAATAGGTCTATGCCTAAGCGATGCCACGGTCGGTCGGGCGTTGGCTGTAGCAGGAGGGGTTCACTCGGTTGACTGTATGCGTACTTTCGACATACGCTGCACGTTCGCGCTCGTTGCTCAATGTCACTGCTCATTCCCGGCCAGAAAACCAGTCTACGGGCTCTAGCTTTGCACTTGTTTATACCCAAGTGGCCTTCGTGAATTCGCTCAAGAATTTCCGCACGCATTGATTTAGGCACCACAACTTTGCAACCCTTTAGCAGCACTCCATTGACCACGGATAGCTCCTCCGCATACGGTTTCAGTACGCCGTCTATTGCCATGCCATCTTCCAGTTGTTTCATGGTGCGGCTGAGAAGCGGATCTTCGAGGGTTTCCTTCTGCAGCTGCAACATAGTCGCTTTGCTTATGATGCTGGAGACTACTTGCGTTGTGCGGACGTCCACGTCCTCGACTTGGTCGCCTCCGCCAGTTGGTAGTGTGGCACAAGACAGCAGGTCTGCGAGTAACAGGTCCCTTCCAGGTACAAACTGCAACAAAAACATCATATTTCTTAAGACGGATGAAAAACCGCTGTAGCCTTGGTGGCATATCTGCAATGTTCTTTTCAGCAATCGCAAGTAATGGCCTGTGATCAGTTTCTATCGTAATGCTTCGTCCATACACGAACTGATGAAATTTTTCACAAGCGAGAACAATTGCCAGTGTTTCCTTTTCTATCTGGGCGTATCGCTCTTCACTCGGCGTCAGTGCTCTTGAGGCGTAGATCACTGGGCGCCAGTCATCCCCGTGTCTTTGCAATAAGGCAGCGCCGATACCTGTTCCTGAGGCGTCCGCAGTTATCTTAGTGTTTCTTTTTTCATCAAAAAGAGCCAGCAACGGAGGCTTAGCGAGCGCTGCGCAGATCTGGTCCCATTCGTGCTCATGGGCTGTTGTCCACTCAAACACCGATGCTTCTTTCACCAGGCTACGCAGCAACGCCGTTTTGTCGTTCAAAGCTGGCAGGTATTTCCGAAAGTAGTTCACAACCCCGAGTAATCTGCGCACACCCTGTTTATCTTTTGGGGCTGGCATGGCACGGACGCTTTCGATTAAATCGGGACTAGGACGAATTCCGTCTCTACTGATAACATCGCCAAGGAATGCAACCTGCGTGGTGCAGGACAGGCATTTAGCTGGATTAAATGTCAGCCCTTCCTCTAGCGCCCGCCTTAGCACTGCAATGACGCGTTCGTCGTGTTCTTCCTTTGAGTCGCCCCATATTAAAACGTCGTCTACGTAGACGCGCACTCCCGGCAGCCCTTCGAACATCTCTGTTAGAGTCTTCTGGAACACCTCGCTGGCTGAGGAAATTCCGAAAGCCAGACGCAAAAAACGGTACCGCCCAAATGGTGTCGCAAAAGTGCATATTCGTGAAGTGGCCTCATCTAAAGGAATCTGATGAAAGCCGGCATTAGCGTCGAGCCGGGAGATGTATTGTGCTCCTGCCAGCTCGCTCTCTATGTCTTCTGGTGAAGGCATAGGATAGTGCTCCCGCTTAATGCTCCTGTTCACTGCTCTAGGGTCCATGCAAATGCGAAGGGTACCATCGTTCTTGTGCACAACTACCAGGGGGCTCACCCAGTCAGTTGGTTCATCCACCTTGACGATGATTGAGGCCTTTTCCATTCGTTGCAGTTCTTGTCGCAGGCGTCCTTTCAACGCTATGGGTACTCTGCGGGCAGGCTGCACGACTGTAACGGCATCCTTTCGTAGCACCATTTTGTAGGGTCGCTTGACGCAGCCGGTGCCGCTGAAGAGGTCAGGAAATGCAAGCTGAAATTTCGTTTGCTCATCGCCTACATTCACGGCGTCCGTCGTCACTGGTACCAGACCAAACTGCTGGCATGTCTTTAAGCCAAGGATGGCTTGGCGCCCCTTTTTCACAATAAAGAACGACATTGAATGCTGTGCTTCGCTTATCTCGAGGTCTTCGGTCGCCACGCCGACGTGTTTGATTGCACTGCCGTTGTATGCGGTGAGGACAGCGGCGCTCTTTCGCGGAGTGCTTGCGTGGGCGATTCGGTTGAACAGGGTTAGGGGCAGCAAATTCGCCTGAGACCCGGTATCTACCTTGAATTGTATCTCCTGACCGGCTATTTTTCCGCGAACCATCCAATCCGCTCCTATGTCTCCGGTGACACCGCAAATGGTGATGCCCAAGATGCCAAAATTTTCATCGCTTTCTTCGACTCTGTGAACCTCGCTTATCTTGCGCGCATTGTTGCAGCATGCGGTGAAGTGACTTCGTTTTTTGCATGTATAACAAGTTTTTCCATACGCCGGGCACCGCTCGGGGGCATGTACCTTGTTACAATTTCGACACAGAGTTCCATTCGCAAACTTCGTGCGGTGTGTGCGGCGTGTAAAGTGAACGTGCAGGCTTTCATTTGACCATGCTGCGCTCTGAATGGCAGCAAGCTCAGCGGCTTTGCAAATTTCTTCTGCTTTCTGCAAGTTTAAGTCTTTGTCACTCAGCAACTTTTCTCGAAGTTTCGCATTATTTGTCCCAAACACCACTTGATCCCTGATCATGGACTGTTCAAGCGTTCCGAAGTTGCACAGCTTTGCTTGCTTTTTTAAGTCCCATAGGAACCGCTCAAAAGGCTCGGTATCTTCCTGTGCTCGCAGTCGAAAAATGTGCCTTTCGTAGACTTCATTACCCTGGTCGACAAAATATTCTTCAAACTTGCGCACTAACGTGTCATAATCTTTTCTGCTCTCACCTGCGGCAAACGAGAAGTTGTTGTAGACATCGAGTGCCTCGTCCCCCGCGGTGCTCAGAAGAATCGCCGCTTTTACGGCCGACGGGCGGGGCTTCTCCGGTTCCGTAGCGGTGATGAAAAGCTGCAGCTTCTGCTTGAATACCAGCCAGTTTTTCCTGATGTTGCCGGACAATTGCAGCGGTTCCGGGGGCTTGACTAGGTCCTTTTCGAACGTCAGGACCACTTCTGACACCGTGTAACGTTTAACTCAGAAACAAGACGACGATGCACACTTGGCTGGGCCTCGCCATGATAAAAGACCCGTGGCCGTTTATTTGCTGGGCTTAAGTAGCCGCGCTCACAGCGGGGAAGGGGGAAAGAAAGCAAAAGGAAGGAAACTAAAGCGCACAAAACGGTGGAGAGGAGGAGGAGACAATATCGCCTTGGGCGAATGCTGATAGCAGATAATCCGGTCTGTTACAGTCGATGCCCGTCCCGCGAACCGTGGTCGGATGACGTTTGGCATCGTGGGTTGCTCGTTTCAGCGAGTGCCGCGACTCCATGTAGTCGACCACCCAATCGTCCTTGATGACGTCGACGTTGAAGTCGCCAATTATCACGAAAGGTCGTCGTTGTGGTCGTTGTTTCAGGTATTATTCCATGGCTTCGTCGACGTACTTCTCCACGGTGGCACGCGATAGGTTGCGCATGCGCGCGTTATCATACAGCTGGCACAAGTGAAAATAAAGGTCGCGCGGCGCGCGCTTTGTTGAGAGGAGGAAGAGTGTACCGATGGCTGGCGGAGGTGGAGGGGAGGCTGCGGATGGCGACGGCGCATGACTAGCCGCTAGCATGCTAAGCATGTAAAAAGCGTCCAACAGAACGTGCTACGCGACACAGTACGAAAGTAAACAAACCAGCTGGTGGGGAGAATACGCAATGTTCTATGCACGCATTGTAAATCGAATTGTGGTCATCCGGTGGGTGTGTGAGTAATTCTGTGCCTCGTTGACGTGCGCGTTGCGTAAGCGCTTGTCTCACGCTCGATGCACGGACGCCTTGTATGAAAAACACCGTGCGAGGCTTTTCGAACCACGAAATGACACATGTTATTTACTATCGCGGCATCGATCGTTATCGGTGCAGCGATAACAATCAATTACGATCAGTTGCATCGATCGTGATTGTTACTGAGGCGACACCGCTAATACTATCATTCAGCGAAAAAAAAGATCTCCTATTAAGGAGTTGTATGATACTTAATGATATCTTAATGGAAAGTCTTAGTTCTGTCTTTTTTCTGCATTTAACCTGTATTGTGTGCATGTAATACCTAGTGATAGCTTGTTAATGTTAAATTAGAGTGCCGTGAAATAAAACATGAAGGATGCATTGCACTCCTTTGTGAAAGGAACGTCTGGTACGCAATTCGCTCCCATTCACTGGATAGAGCAAACCCTCTTGTCAGCACAGACCTTCGTACATACACATTCATAGGAGGTGGTGGCCCCTGTTCCAGCGAAACTGTGTCGCTCTTTGAAAACGTTGATTATTCAAGTGCTGACGAAGTCATGACAAGCCATCGAGTACAAGTTGTCAAACCGAGATTACAAAAATTCACGTACAGCATTCAGTCACCGCCATTTAGCCACGTATACATCGCCTTGTATGCAATGACTCCCACTGTTAAACACAATGTGCGCTGCGCGCTTTTATTTCTTTGAAAGAAGACGTCAAATGAAACGATGGCGTTTGCCTCAGACACGATGACAAGCACCGAAACGCGAGACGCATATTCGGTATTTACGGCATCACAAGAAGTAAAATTGACGAAGTTAATTTCACATCACTTCTCCATTCTTCGCTCTGAGTCATAGTTGCCATTATAGTCGCCATAACTACAGCAGATAGCGAAGAAACGTGTAAGTGAAAGTTTCATGAAACAACATGAAAATTGCAAACAACCTTATAAAATTTAATTCATGCTCTTGTATTCTTTTTTGAAAGCGCTAGAGAAGGATTCTTTTCTTTTGAGCTTCACTTTAACTGTGTCATTGTTCGATTTAGTACCACCCTAGGTACCGCGCGCAAACGTCGCATTCGAGAGATGTACATTGCTTCTTCATGGACTCAGATGTGAGGTTGGTGGGGGGTGTTATTTAAACAACAAATATATTTCTAAGCTGGGGCTGAACTTCGTGTCCTCACAAGTTTTCTTATCAAGCTTTGGTTTCTCTATCTCAATATCAATGAAGGGTTGCAAGATAATGGCTGTATGCGGTGAAGTTATTGGGGAACTACTCTTTTTGTAGCGCGGAGGCATAAAAAAATAAGGGCAATGCCACCTCGCTGGCGGAGCTTATATTTATTCTTAGGTTGTCACCGACTATAGTTCACATGAATTTGCGCGGTATATGCAAGATCACAGGCAAACGTTGGCCTCGTATACTGGGGAGAGCACACCAAGGCGTTTGATTCGTCAAACAACAACGCTTTGAGCGAGTGCATATCGAGTAGGAGTGTTTATGTTCTTGTTGGTGCCGTGTTTGCGTGAGATTCACTATATCCTGCGTCCAGTTGTAAACTGCTTCAGCTACAGGATTTTTGTTTTTTTTTATGTGGGGACAGATATGTCCTCAGGGATACGGCGAACATCGCTAACGCTATACACATTCATCGACAATAATGATAATTCATATAATAATTGACAACATATCTTACGCATAATCAACTATAAGAAGTATCGTCCGTTACATTACCTATACGCAGTTTTTCTTTGTTATATAGTTCCCTAACATGGCGATCGTAGTTCTGTCAGTACCCTGCTCATGACATATCGTCACGTTCAGGTCGATTTGCGCCTCACAATGGAAGTTTTTGAAAGGGTTATCGGGCGTGCGCGGGGTTCTCTTTCATAGGGGGAGGGGGGTTCTACCCAATAAACCAATGCATGGACATACTTTGCACCCCCTCTCTTAGGTGATAAAGGTGGAGGGGGGGCAGCCGCCCTCTCCTTGCGTACTCGTAAAATTGCCACTATCAGATTTTTTTCTTGACCCAAGGCGCACATGTCACCTCTCTTAGGGTACAGACTTGTGGACTAATTGATATTCTACGTTCAATGAAGCCATAGCGCCGATAAGTCTGTTGACAACAGAAAGCACACGTCCTATCCTCTTTCTGTGGTCCCTGTCTTATCTGCGATATGGCTTCATAGAACCTCACCTCTCTTGCTTACTTAGCTCCTCGAGCTATTATTTGTCTAAAATATTGGCCGCCAGGATGTCGTTGAGAAGCATTCATATAGGGAGCGGTTAGAAATCAACGTGCGCCATTTTGTTCTGCGAATCTGAGGCCCTGTATCCTTCTGTAATATATTATTCTTATTATCATTATTATTATTATTCTTTTTGTTGTTGTTGATGTTGTTTTTGTTGTTTGATATCTCATACACGCCGTTAGTTATACACAGTCATAGGATGACACACATGAAGACAAGGGGTAAACAGTACGACAAAGCACGCGTTTCACTGTTCTGGATGTACAACAAAATGGCGGCCATCACGACGTTGATGCACGCCCCCTAGTGTGAGTTGCTAGCTCTTGACAAAGCGCTATCTCGCCTACTCACTTTTCTGTACATTTTAACGCGATAACTCACGCGTATTTTCTTTATTGTTCTCCTTTGAACCAGTGCCCTAACTCGTTATTGCTTATCTGTATTATACGGTGAAAAGCTTCTTTCAGCTTTGAAGGGCCCCCAGCGGGATACGAAGACACGTACCTGAATTCGCGTCTCGGGAAGCGCGATCTTCTCGGCGTTACTGTCCGACCACAATTTTATTTTATAATTGGCTTTTTCACAAAACTTAGCGCTTTGGGTGCCATTTAAACACTCCTGTTCATTTATTTCGATTGGCTAAAACCTGGTATGCTTTTGCAGGAACAGGTTCCCTCACAACTTTATTTTTTGCTTTCCTCTTATCATAGCTGGGAATGAAGTTTACTGGGGCCAACCTCTCCCGGGCGAACACGTCCGGGAGAGGTACCTATGTTACCAAAAGGACTTTAATAACACTCATTTCCCTTTGCGGTCTAGACTAGGTAAAGAGAAAGTAAAAAAGACAAAGTGAGAGTAATCCTCAAGGTGCTGTCAGGTATTCAGCAAGTAGTTCACTATAATGCAAACTCCGTAGCATATGCCTCTTTTTGTTTTCACTATGTTCTGATCCAGTTTTGATTGCATCCACTCCAGCACTCCTTGCCACATTTTACAATATCATGGACCACTTGGATGCACACAGTTCACTGTTGATTTTTAATTTAAGTTTTCAAATAAATGGTGTGTTTCAGACTATTTTAGTATAGACCATGGCCTTAGATTTGGCAATGTGTTCAATGTTCATACAAGGCTTTTTATGGCTTGAAAATATTCTTCAATTCATGTTGTAGATGAAATGTTAGCTGTAGAATCTTCTTTCTAGCAACATGGCGTTCTCTACAGCGTTAGTCACATGCACAAAGCCTTAAACTCCTGAATATTTTTCTGTTTAACCAATATTTTTGCTCATTTGTTTTTACTGTGTACTACTACATCTACTCCATTAAATTCAGCCTCTTTTTTAATTTAGCTTCTTTTTTATTTCTCACTTTCTTTAGTTGAAACTGCAACCACTGACTACTTGCAAGTGACAAATAGTACTGCCAGTCTACTTTTGCAAATTTTATTGGTAGTTTCACCTAGTTGTGCTGACCATGGTGTACATGCTTTTTGCATGGCCCTATATCATACGATGCTTACCTTGCTACCAAGAAAGTTCGTTGTTCGTTAGTCATAGTTAGACGGTTACTACTTTCTTTTTTCCGCTTAAAAATGCCTTTCTGCTGAAACAGCGATTGAAGGCTTGTCCAAATGTGTGCACTGAACTTGATGTTCGATGAGAACACATTGAGTCTTCAAATTAAAATTGTCACATATTTTTTAATACCATCCAGAGAGTGCCTGGGGTTTCGTGGTTGCGCTGCTGTTAAGCCTTGCAGGCCTCATCGTCTGCTTCAGGGGTCATCGATTCTTTTCGTTTCGTAAGTGTTCATTCTCATTGACGCACTAGCCAACAAGATAGATGTGTCCCAAGGATGTAACTGAACATTTCATTTTCTTCCAGAGATGTTCTTCTTTGGCTTCCTCGCATTTTCTTTATTAAGCTTTATGGTCTTCATTGCTATAACAAGGGCGTCTGCACGTGGTAAGTATCCATATTATTTGTTATTGGGATTCTCATCTAGAACAATTGCATTAACTGTCTTTTACTGGTTAATGTCGTGGTGTAAATTACACAATATGATCTGCCATGTTTTGTATGTGAAGATAATTCTCTGAAATTAGGCTTAATCTGCGAACCATTTGTTTGCAAATGATACGGGCTCGATTGAGAAGTATCTCTTGTAACAATGAGAGTACGCTGTCGCTAGACAAATTAATGAAAAGATGCAATTATGAAAGTAGAACCAAAAATATTAAAATGAAGCAAATGGTTTGAGAGGTAGAACTGACATCCACCATTTTCGTAGCATAAAGCTACAAAAGGAGATTCATATGATTGTTTCAGAAAAAAAGCTTGTTATTTTCCTGAAGATTTTTCTTCGTCTATATTCAAATTCGGTACCTGTGCTTTTTTTGTGTTGGTCAATCTCTATTCATCATTGTTGAAGCTAACAACTGCGCAGTAAAAGTCGAAAAGGAAAAGAATAGACTTAACATTGTGTCATAGCTATATTACATTGCATTGCATTTGAAATTGCCAATAGGCCAATAATACTCTAATGAATCAAAACAAAGAAGAGAAGGCAGGAAGGTGATCTAAGACATTTTTTCACCACCTTTCAGTCACAACATGAGTGCAAAGGAATAGCTAGGAAAAGCAGTCCATGTTGACAAGAAGTTGGCCATATAGAGTGATGAGGTTGGACTAGGCAGGTGCAAAGAGCTTTTGCTTGGTGCAGGCATAAAGCAAGAGTAGCTCTCTGTGAAAGGTCTTTGTTTCAAAGTGTACACAAGTAAATAGGGTCAAAGCAGAGTGATGTTTTTGAGCTATTGCAGCTTTTTTGCTTCTGATGAAGTTCAATTTATTAAACACAGCCCTCACATTTTTGCTGAGTTCTTATCTTTGAACAGTTAAATGCTCTTTTTCTTCTGTGCCATGGGACCTTATACTGTATTTACTCGATTATAACATGACCATGATTGTAACGTGAAGGATCACATTTCATTGCATCCAGGGAGGAAAGAATTAAGCAAAAATAAAATATTTGTGTGCATCATTCCACTCTTTTGATAGCTTGAACTTCGATATTCAGATGTAACACGAGGGTCAACTTCTGGGAGGAAAAAATCTGGAAAAAAACTCTCGTTGCATTTGAATAAATACAGTGAGACTTACTTGAACCTCTGAGCTAACTCAAGGCTTAAAGTTCATTAATGATATTCACACTGCTACGTACTGCCAACTTAAATTTAACAGCAAAGCACCAATATTGTGTGTGTGTGTGTGTGCGTGTGTGCGTGTGCGTGTGTGTGTGTGTGTGTGTGTATGTGTGTGTGTGTGTGTGTGTGTGTGTGTGTGTGTGTGTGTGTGTGTGTGTGTGTGTGTGTGTGTGTGTGTGTGTGTGTGTGTGTGTGTGTGTGTGTGTGTGTGTGTGTGTGTGTGTGTGTGTGTGTGTGTGTGTGTGTGTGTGTGTGTGTGTGTGTGTGTGTGTGTGTGTGTGTGTGTGTGTGTGTGTGTGTGTGTGTGTCCGCTCACTTGTAAATGCGCAGATGGACTCCTTGCTGCCTTGCTTGGAGGGGCGCTTGGTGGATTGATATGGACGGCCGTCTGGTGGCTGTTTGCCATCCCTGTACTGTCTATATTGTTGTCGCGACTCACCCTTGGTTTTATGGTTGCCGCTACTCTTCTTTTCACCCCTCTAGGCATGTGCTCCTCCATTATTATACGGTTACGCCTATCGCACCCACTTTCACGGCTGCTAATGGGTGCCACTTGCTTTTGTGTAGGTGAAGTAGCATTTATTCAGAGCAGCCTGATTTACTGGGTCTTCATCAGCTGCTTTATGCTGCTGCCAGCTCTGCTGTTGCTTCCACAGGCCAAGCTGGTGAGTACTCATTCCGCACAAAGAGCTCGAGAGTAAATGATGAATGCAAAGTCAAATAGACGCTGAGAATCGCAGTAAAGCGATTGTACCTTGTACCTAGTCTCACTGCTTAGTGTAGCAAGTACTTGTTTACGAGTTTGCAGCAAACGACCAGCAACTTCTAGCACAGTATTACACATCCTAAATGTTTACCATTCTTGTACATAGTTTTGGCGTTTTTAGAAGTATTGGCACTGCCAAGGCGTGTAACTTGAGTTTATCATAGCATTGCAACCTTTCACGGGTTTAGTGCATTGTACCAGGTCAGCAGGGCATTTTCTCCGATGCATGTTCCATTCCTACCAACAGCCATTTCGCTACAGTTATATCATCTCCAATAAAATGTAGCATAATGCTTCTACACTTTCTTTTTCCAAACTGCATAATGGGCATAGAAATTACGAAATGCTTACACTTGGAAAAGAACTGGTTACAATGAAGCAAGGGTCCATAAATGCTTTACTATAGACAGTACTGCTGTATTACAAATAGTAGGGGTGTCACTGGGCTTTGCTTTATGCCCTGCAGGTTATCCACAGTATCTGAAGTTGCTTTTTTGTCTCCCTTTTATTTTTTATTTTGCAGTTGAGTGTGCTGTCTTGCTCCTTACTTGGTGGCTACTGCACCATCTTAGCAGCAGACCAGTACTTGGGCACATCACTGTCCTATGTGGTGCTGAATGTTGTGCGACGATCCTTGATTCCGGGTGGCTACCAGGCCAGTAACACAGTTGCCTTCACTCTGAAAGATGGGTCCGCTAAATGAAAAAGTGTATTTTTCATGTTTTTATAGTGGCATTCATGTTTGCTGATTTTCAAAATTTTCACTTGTGCATTTAAAATACCTGGAATACTTCTGGTGCTATGGTTAATAGACACCTGACAGCAAAAGTTCTCCTTGGTAATTTTTTTGCAGTAACTTGTAGCTTTGAGTATAGTAATGCCGAAATTGAATTGTAAAGACTGTGATGCATTATATTGTCACATAATTATTAATGCTAGCATCATTAATTCAGAGCGATTTTGCATAAGTTCCAAAGGCCTGCCTAAATACAGTAAGAAACAAGTGCCCCACAGTGGGCCAGCTCCTGAGGCTATGTGTGTTGAAACTTAATGGACACTGAATGTGCCATTCTCAAACAGGGGGACTCGCGAGTGGTGAAAAATGAAATTATGTGTGTGCTTCGAGTGTGTCCCCCTCATAAATAAGAAAAGCATTTCTGGCATGTGCTGCCAAAACCACCTTGAGAGCATCTAACAAGAAAGCAAGAGGGGTGACGTGTAATGGCCCTCGCTAGGTACCAGTCTGGGTACTATGCGTGTCCTGCAAATGTCCTCTGACACCAACAATACTTGCTTGACCTCCGCAACGTTACGCGATGGCCCTTGTCGACGTCCAACCACAGAGAATGTCGATTGGATTTGAATACTTTGATGAGCATGCACCCTTACTGTAAAACTATTTTTAAATATCTTATGAGCAATGGTTGCAACTAATAATTGGTCAGAAGTGGGCCCGCATGCTGGTTCATTCAAACAACACAAGCATCTCAGTTTCCTAATTTTCTGTCAGTAGTCCTTTAAGAGGATGCTCTGAGCAGCGCTTTCGCATTGTAGCTTCAGCAATCAAAAAACGAACTACTGCTTCTCATAAGGTGGTAATTGTGTGATGAGATATTTAGGCCATAAACCAAAAACCCTTGCATTGTTAATGTATCCGACTTACCATAAACCACAGATGCAACTCTGTAAGTGCATATTCAAATACAATAGAAAAATAATAGCCCACATCCGACTGCCTTGCTCCTCGTTTTTACCAGCAATTGGGATAAGTCGTGTTTACGCCATGAGTGACTCTATGGTATAGTTAGCCCCAAGGAGCTAAAATTTAATGCTCGTGTGAAATTGTTTCCGACACGCCTTTGCAAGACAGTATCGGCCTGTTGCAAGCACCATGTAGCGCCCCATCGAGTTTTCATACTCATAATACTTTGCTACTTACACTCATACAAAGTGCGGCTAACTGTAGTCGTTTTATTGTTGTAGTTTTATTTTAAGATGCCCATAAAAATTCTATTAGGCACACGATATTGGCTATCTGCAAGTGTTCAGTACAAAAAATAGTAAAGCTTGTATTGAAATGGTTAGGATTTGGTATTTTTTTCTTTATATGTAATTTTAAACTATATATATGTATTTTTAAACTATACTGTACAGCCAGAAACAATGTATGCCCTCACTAGTTTATAAAGGGGGGCTTAGCGCCTGTGTTTGCGAGCGCAAAAGTTTTTTCTTTCAATAGAAGTTTTAAATGTTGGAGAATGGTTCAGTCTGTGGCATTAGGCCTCTTGATTTTCAATGCTGTTTTATCTCGTTGATATAATGCATTAGAGTGCCGACAGTACCGGCATGTGCTGGACAAATGGTAACTTTTCGTTTTGTGTCGTAGTTGCTTCATACATACTAGTACAGCTTTTCTTGCTCCATGAAGGACAGTTAAAATATGAGACTTATGCATTAGTAGCTTGTGGATCTATAAGGTATCTGGGAATATTCATTGTAAGGAGGGTGTGTTCATTGTAAGGAGGGAGCATAGTTGGCAATGCGCTCCCCTACGAACCACCGCCTAGCTACAACTCATATTGATTGAGGCGAGGCTGTTCCTCATAGGTGCCATTGCATCGTTCATCGAAAGCCCGTATCTCTAAAGCATTGCTGCACCCAACACCCAACCACAAATCATGGGATGTGGAGGGCAGCGCTGCTCTTTGAGTGATGTGAACCCCACACTTGAGCAATGCTCGTCACTGGTTAACATTTTATTCTAGCGCTAACCAACATCTTGAAGGCATGGAAGTGAAAGTGCGCTTATGTGGCAAATTCTTCCTATTATAATTGTGTAACAACAGTGTTGATGCATGGGCCGTAGACCAGTTGCCCACCTCAAGGACTCGAAAAGAGATCAAATCATCTTTTTCATTTGCGGATACGACATTTAGCCTTTCCGGCGGGACGTGAAGACACCACAGCATATACCTGAGTGACAGAACACGTCGCCGTTAGTTGTGTACTATATGGCTATATTTTACACTGCACTAGTCAGAACGGTTGCAAGTAGTGTTATGTTTGTAATGGAATGAGTAGTCAAATGTTTGAGACTGAAAAAGAGTACTGTTGCATGTAACACCATGTGAGCGCATGGCCACCGGCACTGCCAGGTAGTATTGTAGTGCTAATAGTGACATGATTTCTAGTTATTAGGAAATGGTTTGGCTGTTCCTGCAAGTGCGCTTCGGCTCCATTTGCTTTCAACAAAAAATAACTTCAAAAGTAACTTTGTGGGTGAAAGCAAGCAAGTGGGGGCAATGCACACTTGCATGAAAAGCCTAATTCTTTCCCCAATAACTAAAAAGTATGCAACGATCAGCGCCACTGCATAACTTTGCAGTGTGATCAGCGTATGGTGTCGCTCATACAGAGCGCAATAACCTTTACACCTTGCAGCTATGAGGTGCCACCTTTTCTTATCTCTCCCTGACAAGGAGCTGGCTTATCATGTCGCATGAAAATTTATGTGCCAGATAAGAATCGGAATATAATTTTGATCACATTGTGTAAGGTGACAGTAATAATATACTTTGTTTGTTGATGCTGAATACATGACACTCATTGTTTTTCTTGCCAATTCAGCCCGAATTCCTTTCTTCCTTGGAGCTTTCTTCCACTCGTGTTTTTAATATGGAGTTGGGAGGTAGGGTCACAACACAACTCTTTGATTAAGCAGGCATGGCACGAGAAGCTGTACCTTGGGTCTGGTGTGCACCTGAGACAAGCTGCAATAGCTCAATCTGTGGCCTTATGCCTCCTGATTTCCAATGCTGACGAAGAAAGTGTGACAGCAGAAGGCATCGCAGAGTGACGCTCACTGTGTTCTTTTATTTTTTTCTTGTCTTTACCGAAAACTCTTTGGGATGAGCTATAATAAAAGTATGCCTCTTGACATTTCTAAAGTGTGCGCCTATTCTGTTCTTCAGTACAGTTCTGTACAAGCTTTTCAAAACATCACTTTCCAAGGTCCACACAGATGACACAAAACAACAAGCTGCCGATATGGTGTGCAAATTAATGCTACAGTCTCGAGCCATCTCTGGCAACACTGCAAACACTCTGGCATTTCAGATGTGCGAGGCAAAGGAAACAGAAAAGACGCCACAACTGTACTGCTTTAAATGCAAACAAACAAACAAAAACTTCACTCTGGTGTCACATTGGATCATGAGGGCAGTGTAGCGAGTATTTCATTCACTCGCCTATGAGAGCACACATATTGTCAGTTGGACTGCATTTGCAGTGTCAACACAGTGTTGTGTGCGCAGGTTAGTGACGGATGGGTTGTGTTTGCACTGCCCGAGAAACTTGTCGTCGAGAATTCTTGGCCTAGGAAGACGAGCTGCAGCTTGATTGCATTGACGACATTGACAACAACCGAGACAGCCCATTTAGAAGATAGTAGATGGAGTAGTCAAGTGACACATTAAGAACAACAGAAAGAAAGAACTGGGGCGCTCACAAGTGTGGTCGACTAGAACAAAGGTCCTTATATTCAGTAGCAATCTTGGTAGCTCTTGCCAGCATCGACTGGTCTTGTCGTCCAATGCGGCTTCGACGAGCGGTGGTCGAGGCACACGTGTTTGGAGTGTTCATGACACGCGTTGAAGACTACAGCAAGTGAAGGCAGCAGAGTTGCTTTGTGATTGTTTGTGCAGTTACTTCTTGCCAGCACATGTTCTATTGCCAATGCATATTCACAACACATAGCAACACAACCATTGCCAGCACATGTTCTACTTTGTCCATCTGCTTGCTTCATCATCACAAATCGTTATAGTAGTGCCAAATCGCTCATGATTTTCGCATGGGTGCATTGCTGCAAACTTTGCCTTTCGTGCCGATATATAGATCAGGGGAAGGCTGGCTTACAGTCTGTAGAGAGCCGTTCAACCATGGTGCAGTTTCATTAATAGAATTTAAGAGGCCTGTCAAGGTGGCGTTAAAATGCCCATCTAATTTGTAGCCTTGAGAAACTTTGCGATATTAAGCATCAGTGCCAAGAGATTCCAAAGATTCCAAAGTCCTGCGCTAAACGGCTTGACATTAGCACAACATTTTATGTGCTGCATGCCATATTGAACCCTTTGTTGTTTACACAAAGATGGTCATGGGTGGTCATTAAAGGGAAAAGAATACGGGTCTGCTATTAGAGCAGCTGCACACACCATCACAAAACATGGCCACTGCTTCACACTTCTGCAAGAAGGAGCACGCACGTTTCCTGCACCGTTCATCAGAGTTCTGCTGTGCGCTGCTGGCAAGAATTCGTGCGGACTAGAAGAGTGAAGCCAAGCTTCCTTTGTGGGCGCATGTAGCGCGACTAGTCCTTGTTGGCGCAAGTGGCCGGGAAGTGGTCCTGGAGGTTGGCGTACGACCTGCTACCCTTGGCGAGGCTCAGGTCGGTCGGGTACCCAACCATGGGCCATTGTCACTGCAGTCGGGGCCAATAGTTGGACGGCACCGAGAGGTCGGTTGTTTGGCCAGGGACTTGCACTGGCACCGTCACGCCTGGAGAGATGACACCTGCGCATAGCGAAAGACAGCGATGACATATGCTCGAGACCACTGAGAACCACTGATTCTGCAGTGGTGCATAAGTATGTTGATGCAGTGCAGCAGAGCTAACCAGAGAGAGATCAGAGGTGCAGGCGCATTTCTCACAAACAGTATGCAGGCACCAAACTGTAGGAAATGCTGTATTCATTCGCATAGCAGTCGCACTCCCGTAGTCATCACACCCTGAACTTGTCGCATTGACAAAAGTGAGGACGCCACCAATTCGCCGTTTAGCAAGGCGGCTGACTACAAGAAAGAGACGACTGCAAGAATGCCTTTCAAGGATAGTATGCGTTCGAGCACAGAGAAAGTGCGGTTGCCATGTAGTGCCCTGCGTCGTCTGTCTAGGGGTAACATTATATGCACTAAAGTCTCTATAGGTCTAGTTACATTAAGATGCACCATATCTCAAAACAGGCCATGTTTGTTGAGAACTCGGGGCTGCAGTGAAATCTGCGGCAATGATGGTTGGTGCTAAGGTCCCTAGATGAAAAAAGTTGGTGCGCATTGCCTGCGCTCTCCCGGCGATAGTTGCCGGGCGTTTAGCACACGACTCGATGACCCAGGGCTTTGCTCTGAGATAGCACAAGGCATTCGACTTATTTCACTGCTCTTCTGAGCCTTTCGGTAGGTGTCTCCCCTTCGTCACCCTGTGAGCAGATGCAGTGATCTGATCCAAGGTGCAATTCACTCTCTCTCCGCAATTCTAGTTCCTAACCTCTTATATTATTGAAACGAGTATACTGTTTATACGACCACAAACGTAGACGTGTGATACATAGGCATCGGCCGGATCCTGTATAGGGGGGGGGGGGGTGCAACTCGTGTTTCGTCACGCTGAGTTAGAAGGAAATAGTGTAGCTTGTGTAGTAATGTAGTGAAGTGAATGCCAGCTTCGAGAACGCGCCCGAGAACACAAGCGGGACAGTGTTTCCCCGGTCGCGAAAGCAATCGGCTGCCGCGTGTCGGTCGTCTAGACGGGGCCTGGCGACTTCTTCAGTTGTTCCCCACAATAGGATTCGATAGCATTAAAGAGCAATTACATAATTCTAGCCGTTTGGCCAGCATGGTAATGCAAAATATGTATTCTCTTAACAGTACCGATTCGCGCTGTCGTCTGGGAGTATACAAAATTTCTTAGCATGCAACTTCTTGATGGTGCGACCATGCTTGTTCTAATTTGAAGCAATGTTCATGTCGCAAATGGCGCCTATGCACCGAAAGTTTTAACTATAATGGGCTTTATGGTCGGGTATCTTGTCCGGTCATAAAAGCTTTGAAGCACTATAATTCTTGTGAAGGGCCAGCGGTTGCAGTAATGAGTAGTGCGCGTAGTTTCAACACCTGTAAGATCAGGGTGAAGCCTTACGCCAGTGCCGTCAGTGCTCGAGTCGGCGAGCCGACTTCAATCGTATACCTATACCCTCATTGTGTGAACAAGCAACATTAGCGATGGTATGGCTGCTCTATACGCAGCTCACGACTGGAAGACTTACTCTGAATCATGCGCTGTGCAGCATAGGGTCGCCGACATACATGCACTTCTGGCCACCTAAAGCGACCTGAGGGCACATCTCCCTCTTCCCTGGCCCCTTCCAGACCTGGCCCATTTCATGGCGTTAATAAAGCGTTTTCTTCTCCTCCTGGCGAAGACGTGTTAAAACATATATTGCACTCATCGATGTCGCCTCAACGCAATTTCGTGACACGTGGTGGGCTGTACTAAAGAAAAGCAGAAATTCACAGGACCTACCTGCGGCGCCATGAGGGCTGGCCCCGCTGACTGCGTACGCGGCGGGATGCCCTCCCGCGATGCCACCCTGGCCAGCCGGGTTGGCCGAGGCCCTGGAGTAGGCGCCTAAGCCGAGGGTGTCGTGCAGCATGTACGAATATGAGGCCGCATCCCTGTGTTGTTGCTGCAGGCATGGTCCCGATCCCATACCGGCGGCCATCGGGCTGCGTGATTGCAAAGGATGGGCGATAGACACTATATTGTCTACGGTTAATACAGTCCTTATTGGTTGCGTTTTATGGGTTTGTCATGCATGGTGGCCGTCCCTAAAGATACTCTATACGGAGACAGTTTCGCTATGTAACAAAACAAAATAATGCAACATCGCGTTACACAAGCCAGCCTATAGAGTGCCCCATTCTTGCCAAGAACAGAATCATGGAACGGCAAATTGATTCGCTCACTCCCTCCACGCCTTTTAATTTCCGTTCGGTTGAAACTTAGCTCCAGGGTGAACACAAAAACTACTCTCCAAGCCGTTTAGGTGCGCTTATAGACCAGTTATTATCTGATTATAGGATGAGAAAAAGCAATTTCCTGCCTTGTGTTTCCGGAACGCCCAGTTCGCAGAGAGGAACATAAATTGTTGATATTGTCACGGGCTAAGTAGATGCCTGAGGATGACGACGATGAAGTGCTGAAAGTGAACGCGCTCGGACTGCAGCAGCGTTGTACGCATTAGCTCGCCAGTATATTCGCCAGTACGCATTTGCTCGCCAGTGTATACTTTATTCCCCGTAACATCATTGGTTGAAGGTGCGGGGTACCACTCGCTATACAGCCCAACGAGCTGGATCTTCGCAGCGGACGGCGCATTGCAGCTACCACGATGACTGACCAGGCTACTCAATGTCAACAAGATCCATCAGCCCCGCAGCCGATCGTTGTGGTGCAACCTCGTGACCCAGACCCATTCAACGGCACAAGTGGCATAGACGTCGATGACTAGCTGGTTCTATATGAGCGTGTCAGCAGCAGCAACCATTGGGATCCGACGCTCATGTTGGCGAACATCATCTTTTACTTGCATGGCACAGCAAAACTCTGGTACGAGACACATCAAGAAGAGTTGACTAGCTGGGACGTCTGTAAGCAGAAATTGCGCTATCTGTTTGGGAAACCTATCGGACGTCAAGTGGCCGCAAAGAAAGAGCTTGCGACTCGTGCCGAGACATCCACAGAGCCGTACATCGCGTACATCCAGGACGTGTTGGCTTTGTGCCGCAAGGTCGACAAGGACATGCTCGACGAGGACAAAGTCGGACACATCCTGAAAGGAATTGCGGATGACGCCTTCAATTTTCTCCTGTGCAAGGACTGCTCGACGATGGAGTCGGTCATCGAAGCATGTCGTCGCTTCGAACAGGCAAAAAGTAGGCGCATAGTTCACCGATTGGACCGCCTTCCCAACACGGCGGCTACGTCCTCTTGCAAAGATTTTCCCACACTACAACAACCACCAGCGCCAGAAAACGTCACCAGAATAGTCCGTCGGGAACTCGAGGCTATGGCTCCCGCTATGTCTAGCGTCAGCGCGCCAGGACACAACCTCGATGCTGTTTCAATAATACTGGCCGTGGTTCGCCAAAAGATCGCGAATATAGGCATTTGCCACCTCATCAAAATGCCCCTGGTACTTCCAGCTCGGCTCCAGTCATTGCGGCTGCCACTCCGAACCGCACGTGCGCGCCACGATGAAACCCAGCTGAATGGCGCACTCATGATGATCGGCTCATATGTTTCACGTGCCATCGGATAGGACACATCGCTCGCCATTGCCGCAGCCATTGGACCTCATCACCTCAACCGAGCTTTTATATTTGGCGGCCTCGCTCTGAACGTGCACCTTATGCCCCGTCCTACCGTGCTGAGACGGTGCAGAGCCTAATCCAGAACGTCGGACCAGCCGCTCGCCATCGCCCGTGTGTCGTCAGTCCTGCTCGCCCCGACCCCGCCGTTCTCAGTATCCCTACGACCGTCGCTCGGAAAACTAGCCGGTGCAGCCCCCGGAGGTGACGCTGCATACACGACTCAGACTGCAAATCCTCTGATTACTCCCGACCAGTGGGAGTAACTGCTGTAACTGTAACTGCTCTTATTGATACCGGTGCACAAATATCTGTGATGAGCTCAGACCTCCGCCGCCGCCTCCAAAAAGTTCTGACGCCTGCGATTGCACCTACCGTTCGTACAGCAGATGGCAGTACTCCTGCTGTGCTTGGAATGTGCACTGCGCGATTAACAATTTCTGAGCATCAAACTTCAGTTCTGTTCGCTGTACTGGAACATTGCCCTCATGACCTCATCCTTGGACTCGACTTTCTGACTTCACACGCTGCGCTCATTGACTGTTCCAAAGGTCTTTTTCGGCTCGAACTACCATCCTTCTCGGAGACCGTCTCTACCAGCCCACCTCGTCTACGCTCTGTCGATTTCCTCAGACTTCCGCCGCAAGCCGCAGTCCAAGTCCAACTCTCGCCATATCCTCCAGTACCCGATGGTGATTATGTTGCTGCCCCAATTTCTGACGTGGCCATGACACGCAATGTTGCACTCCCCAACACGGTGGTAACCGTTAAGGACAACCGAACTTCATTTCCGGTCCTCAATTTCAGCTTCTCAGCGCAAGTGATTCCTCGCGGCATGTCACTTGCGCATCTGACACCACTGGTCGACCACACAGTTTCCGCCCTAACCACCGATTCGCCACCCGATTTTTCATCAACGTCGTTCTCGTCACGTTCCTGTTCCGACCTTTTCAAGCCAATGCTATCTGAAAAGCTCACCTCTGAACAAGTCTCTGCTTTCTGCCGTGTGCTTGCTTCTTATCAGGACATCTTTGACTTCGGCGACCGTAATTTGGGCCAGACATCCGTGGTAACCCATCGCATCGACACCGGTGACGCTCGACCCATTCGCCGACGACCCTACCGTGTGTCAGCCCCGGAGCGTGCTATTATACAGCGAGAAGTCGATAAAATGCTTGATATGGGCGTAAACGAACCCTCATCTAGTCCCTGGTCCTCACCCGTTGTACTTGTTAAAAAGAAGGACAATAGCTGGAGATTCTGTGTTGATTACCGCCATCTCAACCATATTGCCAAGAAAGATGTCTATCCCCTACCGCGCATAGATGATGCACTCGATTGCTTGCACGGTGCCAAATATTTCTCTTCAATAGACCTTCGCTCAGGCTACTGGCAGATCGCTGTGGACGACAAAGACAGAGAGAAGACGGCCTTCGTGACTCCTGATGGACTTCATCAGTTCAAGATGATGCCTTTTGGATTATTCAATGCCCCCGCGACATTTGAGCGCATGATGGACTCTCTCCTTCGAGGCATGAAGTGGACCATCTTGACGACGTTATTGTTTTTTCGACTACTTTCGACGACCATCTTACCCGTCTGTCCACAGTGCTTGATGTTTTTCGACGTGCCAACTTGCAACTTAACTCGTCCAAATGCCGCTTTGGGCAACGCCAAATCTGCGTACTCGGCCATCTTGTTAACGCTGCGGGCGTTCAACCAGACTCTGCGAAAGTCCGAGCAGTTCGCGACTTCACCACACCCCGCTCAGCCAAGGACGTCCGAAGTTTTCTGGGACTGTGCTCCTATTTCCGTCGTTTTGTCGAGAAGTTTTACTGAAGTAGCCCGTCCTCTAACCTGCCTCCTCAAAACGGATGTCGCATTCACCTGGAGCCAACAGCAAGCAAACGCCTTCTCGTCGCTCGTTGACAATCTCACCAATCCACCAGTCCTAGCACACTTCGATCCATCTGCCACCACGGAGCTTCGTACTGACGCCAGTGGCCACGGCATAGGCGCAGTGCTGGCGCAGCGGCAACAAGGCATGCACCGCGTCGTCGTGTATGCAAGGCGACTGTTGTCGCGCTCGGAACAAAATTATTCCATCACAGAACGCGAATGCTTAGCTCTGGTCTGGGCCATTGCGAAATTCCAACCGTACCTGTATGGCCGACCATTCTCAGTTATTACGGACCACCATGCGCATGGTAAATAGCATTGGGGAGATTGTGTCCCCCTGCCTTACAGCCTTCTTGAATACCAATCAAGAAGGGTGTAAGGCAGGGGGACACAATCTTCCCAATGCTATTTACCGCGTGCTTACAGGAGGTTTTCAGAAGCCTAGAATGGGAACAGTTAGGGATAAGAGTTAATGGAGAATACTTAGTAACTTGCGCTTCACCGATGACATTGCATTGCTGAGTAACTCAGGGGACGAATTGCAACTCATGATTACGGAGTTAGACAAGGAGAGCAGAAAGGTGGGTCTTAAAATTAATCTGCAGAAAACGAAAGTAATGTACAACAACCTCAGAAAGGAGCAGCGCTTCGAGATAGGTAATAGTGCACTTGAAGTTGTAAAGGACTATGTCTACTTAGGGCAGGTAATAACCGCAGAGCCTAACCACGAGATTGAAGTAACTAGAAGAATAAGAATGGGGTGGAGCACATTCGGCAAGCACTCTCAAATTATGACAGGTAGATTGCCACTATCCCTCAAGAGGAAGGTATAAAACAGCTGTATCTTGCCAGTACTTAGCTACGGAGCAGAAACCTGGAGACTTACAAAGAGGGTTCAGCTTAAATTGAGAACGACGCAGCGAGCAATGGAAAAAAAAATGGTAGGTGTAACCTTAAGAGACAAGAAGAGAGCAGAGTGGATTAGGGGACAAACGGGGGTTAAGGATATCATAGTTGAAATAAAGAAGAGAAAATGGACAAGGGCTGGGCATGTAGCGCGTAGACAGGATAACCGCTGGTCGTTAAGGGTAACTAACTGGATTCCCAGAAAAGGGAAGCGGGTTAGGGGGAGACAGAAGGTTAGGTGGGCAGATGTGATTAAGAAGTTTGTGGGTATAAATTGGCAGCAGCAAGCACAGGACCGGGTTAACTGGCGGAACATGGGAGAGGCCTTTGTCCTGCAGTGGACGTAGTCAGGCTGATGATGATGATAATGACCATGCGCTTTGCTGGCTCTCCTCACTCAAGGACCCTACGGGACGCCTTGGTCGCTGGGCGCTGCGCTTACAAGAGTACACTTTTTCCGCATCCTATAAATCCGGACAACTTCACAAGGATGCCGACTGCTTGTCCCGTTACCCAGTTGATCCCCCTGACACGAGGGAAGATGAGCAAGATGCCCTCGTTCTTTCAATTACCGACTTCACCGACATATCTGCTGAACAACGCTGCGACCCCTCTTTACGTGCTATTATCAATGGTCTGCACTCTCCCCACCCTGACCACTTCTTACAACTGTTCGTTCTTCACAACGACATCTTGCACCGCTACAACGCCCGCCCTGATGGTGCTGAGCTTTTACTCGTTGTTCCTGCGCATCTTCGCTCAGACGTTTTGGCCCAGCTGCATGATGCCCCCTCCGCTGGACACCTAGGGGTGTCACGCACGCATGACCACATTCGCCGCCGTTTCTTTTGGCCTGGCCTCTACCGTTTTGTGCGACAGTACGTTGCGGCATGCGACCTCTGCCAGCGCCGCAAGACACCTGCTCTGAGACCTGCTGGTACCCTCCAGCCCATTGATGTACCAGATGAGCCATTTTTCCGAGTCGGCCTCGATCTTCTAGGACCTTTTCCCGTGTCGGCCACCGCTAATAAGTGGATTGCTATTGCTACCGACTACGCAACGCGGTATGCCATTACACGCGCCCTCCCCACCAGCTGCGCTACTGATGTAGCCGACTTCCTTCTTCATGACATCATTCTGCGTCATGGTGCTCCTCGTCAGTTGATCACCGACCGCGGCAGCTGTTTTCTATCTAAAGTAGTCTACGAGCTCCTGCGATCCTGCTCTACCCACCACAAGTTCACTACAGCGTACCATCCGCAAACCAACGGCCTCACGGAACACCTCAACCGTACCCTGACGAATATGTTAGCGATGTACGTCTCCAAGGATCACAAAGATTGGGACACCCACTTACCTTTCGTTACCTTCGCATACAACAGTTCACGTCATGATACAGCTGGATTTTCACATTTTTACCTTCTGTTTGGTTATGACCCGCCTTTGCCAATGGACATCATGCTCCAATCCGACGCCCCCTCATTTACTGCTTATGCTCGTGATGCCCTGGCCCGAGCTGACATCGCCCGCCAAGTTGCCCGGGATCGTTTATGTGCCTCGCAGCTTAACCAAAAAAGTGCTTACGATCGCCAGCACCGCGCCGTACAGTACTCTCCGGGGTCACTCGTCTTGCTGTGGTTACCATCACGTCGTGTTGGTCTCTGCGAAAAACTAATGTCCCGTTACGTTGGCCCCTACCGCGTCATACGCAAGGTCACCAGCGTGACCTATGAGATAGCTCCACTCCATACTACGTCAGTACCAGCTTCAGTCCCGACCAATATAGTGCACGTCTCACGGCTTAAACCATACTACTCACGCCTCGAGAATTGATCGCACCGGGACGGTGCTTCTGCCGCCGGCGGGTAATGTCACGGGCTAAGTAGATGCCTGAGGATGACGACGACGAAGTGCTGAACGTGACCGTGCTCGGACTGCAGCAGCGTTGTACGCATTAGCTCGCCAGTATATACTTTATTCCCCGTAACAATATTGTGAAGTAAATATACTACTATTGGCCGTCTTCATTCCTTTATATTTCGCAAGTTCAACGGTGAATAAATGTCTAACTGGTCCAAACATGCATGAATTCGGTCAAGCTGGCTCCAGTATATAATGAAAAGTTTCGGTTCGGTTCCGCTTCAACCCAAAATAGCGGCCGAACTCTGAATTGCTCAGAACGCTTGCGTCTTTTATATCTTTGGCTGTCTATGCGTTTCTAAGCACCGCGTGTGCAGGGCGTGGGCGTAAACCTGGAAAGCTGCGCATGCATGCCAAAGTGAGACATTAGGCCTCGCGATCAGTATTTCTGATCATATGCGTTCAGATTCCACAATGTGTCGGGACTAGTATACAGTGGCTTACCTGTAGGAGTCCTGCATGGCTGCAGCCATGGGCTGGCTGAGTCCAGGGTACCCCGCCAGCGGACCGGCGAGTCTTCCGTGCACGGGTCCCCCACCGACGGCGGCGCTGGACTCCGCGGCACGACGCTGGCTGCGCAGCTTCTCCTCGCGCCGCCACTTGGCCCGCCGATTGGAAAACCAGACCTGATGCCGTCAGCTTAACGAGGACCACCGCCATGCAACCCCCACCCCGACACAGCATGCACCCGCCCCATATTCACCGCTCCTTTCGCATAAAGAGAAACATTTCATCTGTCTAGATGCTTATTGATAATACTTTGAGAGCGTTATTGCCGGTTATTTTATTCGAAAGAACACATTCATCAGATTTATAAAAAGTGCGTCACGGCTGTAGAGGCTCGATATGGAGCTTGTGGGAAAGATCAGCAACAGATAAGCCAGAAGTTCACTAACAGATCAACAGGAGTTCCAGCTAGGCAACAACAAACATGCCGACACGCTGCACCATATCGGACTAAACGTCGAAGTACTTCATGAGCAAGATCAGACTGAATCGCCAATAAATATGCATTCACAGTGTGACGTCCCCGAAGGCCTGCCACATGCTCCGTGTGATTGCAAGTGATACACAACCAAAAGCGGGATGCGAGGTTAGAACTGCGGCATATTCTTGGCCCATGACAAAGCACAACGCGGGCACAATGCGCCACAAATGAACTGTTGAAGTGTGTGTGTGTGTGTGTGTGTGTGTGTGTGTGTGCGTGTGCGTGTGCGCGCGCGCGCGTGTGTGTGTGTGTGTGTGTGTGTGTGTGTGTGTGTGTTTCGGATGTATGAAAGTAGAGGCATAATGGCTAGGTAGATGCGATCAGTAAAACTGTTAGTTGGGCGAGTTGGTATATAGATAGTGGACATCAACATCATTGCAACAGAACTGAGTTAAAAAACGTTATAACGATTTAAAGTACTTGGTAGTCTACTATGGCAAAGTTTGTTTAGAAAAAGCCAGTGGTTAACGATTTTGTGTACTTGGTACTTTACTTTGGGAGAGCATAATACCGTCCCGCGTGCCTGACACTTGATGAGGCCCTGTTGACAAAAATGACGCCGTGAACGAGTTCACGACGAGTGGTTCCGCATTACAGAAGGCACAGTATGCTTTTACCAACTGCTGTTCGAGCCATTTAGAAAAAGTGGGTAAAGGGCCACTCACCCCATTCGTGCTTTTCTTGTTATCGTGAACTACCGCCGCTTCATCGGATTTAACACGGGACGGCTCTCAGCTCTCCCATAGTAGAGTACTAAGTACTCTAAATCGTTAACGACTTTTTGTAAACACACTCACCCCATAACAAATTATTATTAGACCGTGTAAGTTATTGTGTGTCCAACGAAGAGCATCATGCCACAAAGAGGTTTTCAATCGGTTCATTACAAACTTAGAGAACTGCTTTTTTTTTCAATCAGAGCGAAAGGAAGATGCGAGGAGGCGAGCTCGATACCATTGCCGCTCGCCTCACGTAGACTTCGCAAGCCAAATCTCTTCCCTACCCTCTCCGTCATCCGACCAAGAGGTTACTAGTGCAAGACGTGCCCTAACTAGCCCGACCCCCGAGCACGCGAGCGGCGTTGTTGACTAGCGTCATCTCGGGATTTACAGCCTGTTTCTGCAGGATGGTTCGGAAACGATGGCTTAGGCGCGGTTGAGTGGATTAGCGAGCCTACATGAACGGCCGTGTTTAGGGTGATGTCAGCCTTTGACCCACTACATGCCGCCAACGCACCGCCGCCCGCCAAAACACAATGTTGCCAGACAGCAACGCTGCGCTGTCGCCCCATTTTGGTGCCCGCACTGCGTGTACGACCGGTTGCGTTTAGTTCTCATCAATACGGCGTCGAACGTTGCGGTAGAGTGTTAAACGCTGCTGGTGAAGCCTTAGAATGCATGGGTGCTGCGTACCGCTCTGCACTAACCACAACAGAAAAGGGGGCGAATGTTCCGCTTCCCAGCGAGCCCTGGCCGACGACAACTATGGCTGGCTCAAGTGAAGCGAGACGGCTGGTAGCCCACCAGTGCGTCTCGTATTTGCTCTGTGAGTACTGCGTAATTCGTTCGCTGTTTTAGATGCGGAGCATCTAATACTCGAGGCTTGTAGTGCGGCGCCGTCCGCAAGCTTCCTCCTCCTTCTTCCACCATCTGTGCATCCCTTCCTCCTCTACACACCACGCGCGCTTCACTCCTCCACCATCTGTGCACCCTTCCTTCTCTACACACCGCGTGCGCTTCTCCTCTTCACGAACATTCGCTAGCTGTATAATGTAGCGCACATGCGCCGTCACGCTTCGAGAACATCGGCAGCTGACGCGCGCGCATGCGCCGTTGCGCTTCTCCCCCTTCTCGAACATTCGACAGCTGACAGTGCATGCGCCGTCGCGCTGTATATATACTCAAGGTCGGTGCTCGCTCGCTCAGTTGCCGCTCGTCGGTTGGTTTGTACGGCGCGTCGACGTCCGAGGTCGCAATGATCGACGTCCCTTCGACCAGCGCCGGCCAAAGTGTTGGCGGAACCGCAACCAAGTCGTCGTCCGAAGACAAGGCAGCGCGGAGAACAGCTCGCGACGCCGAACGTAAACGTCAGCGTCGAGCGGAAGATGCTCAACTTAGAGAACGTGAAGCCGCTAAGAGACGTCAGCGTCGAGCAGCAGCACCGGATTCGGCCGCTTTGAAACGTAAGCGTCGGCAAGAGAATACATGGCGTCGCGACACTCGCTGAAACGCGCAACGCACGACGACTGCAAACACCACCAGCCGACCACCATTCGCGGAACCTGCATCGACCACGTCTTTGCAAATTTCGACCTACGACCGCTGCAACCCGATCCACTCACTCTTCACTTTACCGACCAAAAAGCCATCGTGCTCAAAGTTCGTCGCAATAAACACCGCCCTTTCGCATACGTGTCGTACGTGTTCACTCATTTAACACCCCTCCTACAACCACGTTCACCAATTTAGCCATCGACCCAAGTAAGTCGCAATTTAACACCCCATTTCACAACCACGTTAACCAATTTAGCCATCGACCCAAGTAAGTCGCACTTTAACACCCCGTTAACCAATTATATGCTCCGCATCCTCCTCAGTGTTCCCCCGAGGGAAGCTGCAAGCAATTTTTTTTCCTGCGGCACACGTATATGTGTTTCGCGGTGTTCGCGAATGAGTAGATAACCGAAGTTGTCGTTGCTGCGTCCACGCATTGCGAGTAGGAAGCCCACAAACGGGACGCGTCCGCGCGTTCGTACGGAGACGCGCTCGCTAGTCTGAGCTGTTGCCACGCTTGCGTTCGTGTGAGCGTAACCTCAGTATTATGTCGCAAGTGTTTGTGTGTGGGCTGCGAATTTCTTCGTGCGCTCACTTTGAGAACTGGGTCGCTCACACGACCCTGAGAACCACCGCTGTCAAAAGCCCAGGTGTTGTGTGTTGTTACAAGGGCGGCTGGCTCCAAAATGGCAGCGCACAGAAAACTATGCTGAATTTGGTGGAAGCTAGCAACAGCGTGCCCCGTTGCCCGCTGGTTTTGGCTGAGTTTCATGAAAGCACTTTTTAAGATGTCTCCACCCTAAAAACGACCGTTAATGTAGGCTCCATAGAGTGGATGAGCATAATGAGCGCCCGAACGCGCACGACAATTATTTTCTTTTTCAGAACTAGGCGCCTGCTTGACCCGCTAACCACGGGGACACGAACGCATGCGCAACGCAGGCACTTAGCCTCGCATCTCGTTGGAATTCGAGAAAAAAGTCACGGGAGAATGGAAAAGACGCACACTTTCTCCTAATGCGTCTCATCATTTATCTCAAGTATTATGCGTCTATTCAAGTAATAAATTACATAAACTACACAAGTCGTGTTACATAATTTTCGCCGTGTCACGTGCTGCTGTTGGCAACATCAGAGATGTCTACGTCGAGCATAGAGGAAACTCTATGACGTATAGGAACAATGTCACGTGTGTGTCATGCCCTCATTCTCGGGGCTCACGCCCGCGAAAGGAAGGGAGAACAGCGTTCTTCAAATTCGACCCATTTATGCGACGCGTAGCGTTGCAAATTTTGGCATACGTGATCACGAACGCCCCATGTTCACATTGCGCTTGCCAGCTCAAAATTGTCAAGCCTAGTGAGTGGCCTTTTGACGATTTTGAGTACTAGGTATATAACGTATGTTTAGAAAAAGCGATCAATGATTTAAAGTACTATAGGTATTCTACTATGGAAGCGCATAAAGCCGTCTCGAGGACCTCACGAGGCTACCGTTCCGCTTTGCGTTTAACGATTCCTACTCAACTCTGGGAGAGCGTTCAGCCGTCCCGCTATGTGTTGAGAAAGTCATAACGATTGAGATCACTTAGTACTCTACTAAGGGACAGCATATAGCCCTCCCGCTGTGTGTTTGGAAAAGGTAATAACAATTGAGAGTACGAGATACTTTACTATGGGAGAGCATAGCGCCGTCCCGTTGGCCTCAAACCAGCCAATATCAGGCTGTCAAGCAACGTTCAGCCACAATACTACTGCATTCTGTGTTTAGAAAAAGTTGTTAACGATTCAGAGCACTTAGTACTCTTCTATGGGAGAGCTGAAAGCCGTCCCGAGACTGCAATGTGTTTAGAATAAAGTGGTTAACGATTTCGAGTACTTAATACTCGACTATGGGAGAGCCTGAAGCCGTCCCGTGGACCTCATGAGACAGCGCTTTCAAGACTTTATAGATTAGCACTTCTTATGATGAAGCGGACTGCACGACGGCCTCCGAATCCTATTCTTAACACCTTATAAAAGTGTCACGGCTGCGCTGTGTATTTTGTTACCCCCAAGTGTCCAGGTATAATTCGATATAATTTTTATGCAACTATTGGCAAATCGTTTGCACAGCTGCGTATGACCTTTATCCGAGACATTGCAATAACAAAGCCGGAAGTGAAATAAGTCTACTAAAGGCTTATAAATAGCTGCAAGCTCCTAGCTGAGGATGCTGCTGCATATGAGCTAGACTTTTCAAGTTTGCACTCAGCGCAACGATGTGCGTCCCGTCGATCTGGTTCGTCAAAAACTGGATAATAATAAAAAACGTGCAGAACTCAATCTTATAACACTGCAAATTTATGCTAATATTTTTAAATGTGAAGCCTTTCTTAGCGAGCTTCGGCGACTTTGAGCGTATCTATCTATCTATCTATCTATCTATCTATCTATCTATCTATCTATCTATCTATCTATCTATCTATCTAGCCGCCTATGACTTTTAGCTCTCCTGTCCGTTTCGAATATGGTATGGCATAACATGACTGTATGAAGAACATATTCGGCTAGCCGTAACATGAAATTCATGACAAGTATGTCATGATGTTCCTGCAGCTTTCATGTTCCTGCAGCTTTTGCGGTGGTTCCGTTCACATGGCATGTTGCAAAACCGGTATAGCATGGCATGATTGCATGGCGAACACAAGCGACAGAAACTCACATGAAAATCATGACGTGTCATGTAACAACATGACTAACATGCCACACTCATGATGCGCTCGCAGCCATTTCGCTAACGTCACATATACCAAATTTGGTATTACAGGACGTGAACGGATGACGAAGGTATGTTACTGGTGCACATGATAAACATGAGATACGTGTTATGTAACAACATGACTACATGCTACGCTCCTGATGTGATCTCGCGGCCGTTTCGCTAGCTTCACATGTACTAAACTCAGTAGTATGCAACGCGAACGGACGACATAGGTAAATGACATATCGAAACGTGATAATCACGACATGCGTGTCATGTAACAACATGACTACATGCCACTCTGATGATGCACTCGCGGCCGTTTCACTAGCTTCACATATGACAAATTTAGTATTACGTGACGCCAATGGATGACGAACGTATGTGACTGGTGCAAACATGATAATCATGAGCTGCTTGTCATGTGAGAACATGACTACATGCCGCATTCAAGCCGCGAATACATTTCGACGTGACGCGGTGCGCGTGTTTGCCGACGTTCATTTCATCACGTCGCGACTGCGTTGCCACGCCAGGCACCGGTCCTGCCATATACTCGCAGGCGCGCGCCGCGCTGCGTAGCTTTGACGCATGCGCGTTTCGGCGCGTCCGGCGTTCCTCCGTCACGAAAAGAGGTTGGCGCAATGTTGTCTGGGTAACGTATCAGCACGAAATGCAGCATGTCACATTTCGCGCCGACGGACGCTGGTCGCGCCTGGCGTCAGACTATAGAGTGTTCTTGTTTTGCTAACGTAGCGTCGTTGTGCCCAACCTGCGCGCTCGTCAACGCTACATTGGAGTATATTGGGCCCTTCATGATGGGCTCACGGCTGTTTTGCTAGCTCCACTTATACCAAATTTGGTGTTACGTGACGTCAATGGATGACAAAATATATGACTGGTGCAAACACGATAATCCTGACACGCGTGTCATGTAAGAACGTGACAACATGCCACACTCATAGCTTGCTCGCGGCCGTTTCGCTAGCTCCACATATACAATAAATTTGGTATCACGTGACTTGAATAGATGACGAAGGTAAACGACACATCTGTCACAAAACGAGCGCTCAAAAACAGGCGCGCCGCCAAATTCTCGCGATGAAGCGTCGATAGGTCAACGATAGCAAAAGAAAACAAGCATCCAAAGACTCCCCGGGCACGCGCCCCTCTCCCCTCGGAACAGTGAGTTCGCCGACGAACCTTCTCTCATCGGCGCCCGAGCAAGCACTGGAATGTTCTAGATGGAAAGGCGCGGGGTGATGCCGGATTGCGTCATCCGTCGCGGACCGCCTTCGAACCGTCTCGCCCTTTCCCCCAGCCTTCGCTGCGTATCGCACCGACGAAATGATGAGAACTTTCTAGAATCTCGCGCGGAAGGTATTTAATCGAGCAGCCGAGATGGGAGATCAGGAGAAGACGGAAGTTAGCGCCAGAGCGCGTAGGGATTCCGCCGTGTAGTCGGCGAAGTTTTTGTCCGTAGGGACAAAGCAGGAGAGGAAGAGGATTTCCACCTGAGGGGTGAAGGCTCGAGCTACAAACAAGAGCGTGTGTCTACCGCTATCGAGCGAAGACGCGTAGCAACAGCTGCGTGTGTGAAGCCGACGTGTTTCCGGCGAAGAAGTTTGAAGCTTGGCGAGTGGCCAATTGAAGACGCGAGGTTTTCTGGAAGAGAAACTTCGGGGGCAGCGGAACGACAACAACGCTGGACTTTGAGTGAGTGATTCTCGGAAGAGTATCATCCAGACTTTTGTTTCAAGAACTTTGGAGTGAATAGGTTTTCTATCTCTTTAGTCTTTAAGTGTCTTGGTTGTTCAATGCATGCGACTGCATTGTAGTGTGTATTGTTGTCTGTGTCTGTTGTTTCGAGTGTGGCTGATTGTACTGTGTAGTACGTTGTTTGATTAGTGACATATTGTACTCAACTATTGTGGAGTGTGCATACTTGTGTATTGTTTTGATCTGCCATTATTGAGAATATAATTTTGTTTTGTTTATCAACTCTCGGCTCTGACTTGTTCTTTGGGCCACATCCGGCGTCTGCTGGCGCACCAAAAAGGACCACTTCTAAATTGTCCACGCTTTCGTGGTGTGGTTCGGGGGGCCAATACTTCGGCTCTTGGAATTAGCCCGGCGATCGCCTCCCAAACTAACGGGACCTGTGACAACATCCAAACATGATAAGCATGACATGGAAGTCATGTACGACACCAATTACCTCTGCCTCATAACGTTGTGCTGATATTAAAGTGACATATCAACATTTCCCATTTGTGCTTCGCATATCATCGTTTCCCACTGTACGTGGGATCTGCCAGTTGTTCTTCATCAAGAAGCTATTTCATCGACTCGTACTCAGCGTCATCCTCGCTGGCCGTCATTCAATGGTAACGTTTCGGAATTTGCAGTGTTTGAAGTGCACCGAAGCGGCAGAGCTTCATCGCGTTCGGTCGTCTCGGCAGCGTGAAGCAGCGACTCTGCGTGTATACTTCATCAGTCGCTCGGATGCACCAAGCTTATTGCCTGAAGGTGACCACTCTCGACGATTGTCGTCGCGATCATTCGTGTGCAGTTAGGTGAAAGTGAAGTCTGAATTGCGCGCGTCTGTTTTTTTTTTTTTGGGGGGGGGGGGGTAAGCGTCTGTGATTTATAACCCGCAAAAACCATGGCATCAGCGTTGTCACATGTGCGTGTGCGAGTGTGTTACTTGGGTGTCGCAACGTGGGAATCTATGTGACTTTCTGCGATATGCGCTGTGCTGTGCGCCCATATGAGTGGTGCGAGTGCGGACAAGGCGTGAGAAAAAAATGACTGCAGTTTCCCGGGTGGGAACACTGGTTAGCATGCGGAACCTATATATGTTGAACTGGGATAAATGTTGTTAGTAATTTGTGACATGCGTGTGTGTTATGAGTGAACACGAGTGAACACGCACGCACGTATGCTGCGAAAGACGATGTTTATTGATGTGACGCTTTGGGTATTTTGAGCGAGTTGGCGTTATGGTCCGTAAAGTGAAGGGTGAGTGGCTCTGGATGCACTGATCGAAGGTTGAAATTTGCAAAGACGTGGTCGATGCCCGTCCCGCGAACCGTGGTCGGATGACGTTTGGCGTCGTGCGTTGCTCGTTTCAGCGAGTGCCGCGACTCCATGTAGTCTACCACCCAATCGTCCTTGATGACGTCGACGTTGAAGTCGCCAATTATCACGAAGGGTTGTCGTTGCGGTCGTTGTTTCAGGTATTATTCCACGGCTTCGTCGACGTACTTCCCCAGGCAGCACGCGATAGGTTGCGCATGCGCGCGTTAGCATACAGCTGGCACACGTAAAGCTAAAGGTCACGCGGCGGGCGCTGTGTTGAGAGGAGGAAGAGTGTACAGATGGATGGCGGAGGAGGAGGGGAGGCTGCGGACTGCAACGGCGCATGACTAGCCCCTAGCATGCTAAGCATGTAAAAAGCGTCCAACAGAACCTGCTACGCGACACAGTACGAAAGTAAACAAACCAGCTGGTGGGGGAGAGTACGCAATGTTCTATGCATGCATTATAAAGCGAATTGTGGTCATCCGGTGGGTGTGTGAGTAATTCTGTGCCTCGTTGACGTGCGCGTTGCGTAAGCGCTTGTCTCACGCTCGATGCACGGACGCCTTGTATGAAAAACGCCGTGCGAGGTTTTTCGAACCGCGAAATGACACGTTATTTACTATCGCGGCATTGATCGTTATCGGTGCAGCGATAACAATCAATTACGATCAGTTGCATCGATCGTGATTGTTACTGAGGCGACACCGCTAATACTATCATTCAGCGAAAAAAAAGATCTCCTTTTAAGGAGTTGTATGATACTTAATGATATCTTAATGGAAAGTCTTAGTTCTGTCTTTTTTCTGCATTTAACCTGTATTGTGTGCATGTAATACCTAGTGATAGCTTGTTAATGTTAAATTAGAGTGCCGTGAAATAAAACATGAAGGATGCATTGCACTCCTTTGTGAAAGGAACGTCTGGTACGCAATTCGCTCCCATTTACTGGAGAGAGGAAACCCTCTTGTCAGCACAGACCTTCGTACAGACACATTCATAGGAGGTGGTGGCCCCTGTTCCAGCAAAACTGTGTCGCTCTTTGAAAACGTTGATTATTCAAGTGCTGACGAAGTCAAGACAAGCCATCGAGTGCAAGCTGTCAAACCGAGATTGCGAAAATTCCTGTACAGCATTCAGTCGCCGCCATTTAGCCACGCATACATCGCCTTGTATGCAAGGACTCCCACTGTTAAACACAATGTGCGCTACGCGCTTTTATTTCGTTGAAAGAAGACATCAAGTGAAACAATGGCGTTTGTCTCAGACACGATGACAAGCAACGAAACACGAGACGCATATTCGGTATTTACGGCATCACAAGAAGTAAAATTCACGAAGTTAATTTCACATCACTTCTTCATTCTTCGCTTTGAGTCATAGTTGTCATAATAGTCGCCATAATTACAGCAGATAGCGAAGAAACGTGTAAGCGAAAGTTTCGTAAAACAACATGAAAATTGCAAACAACTTTATAAAATTTCATTCATGCCCTTGTATTGTTTTTTGAAAGCGCTACAGAAGGATTATTTTCTTCAGACCTTCACTTTAACTGTGCCATTGTTCGATTTAGTACCACCCTAGGTACCGCGCGGAAACGTCGCATTCGAGAGATGTACATTGCTTCTTCATGGACTCAGATGTGAGGTTGGTGGGGGGTGTTATTTAAACAACAAATATATTTCTAAGCTGAAGCTGAACTTCGTGCCCTCACAAGTTTTCTTATCAAGGTTTGATTTCTCTATCTCAATATCAATGAAGTGTTGCAAGATAATGGCTGTATGCGGGAAAGTTATTGGGGAACTACTTTTTTTGTAGCGCGGAGGCATAAAAAGATAAGGGCAATGCCACCTCGCTGGCGGGGCTTATATTTATTCTTAAATTGTCACCGACTATAGTTCACATGTAGTTGCGCGGTATATGAAAGAGCACAGGTGAACGTTGCCCTCGTATACTGGGGAGAGCACACCAAGGCGTTTGATTCGTCAAACGACAACGCTTTGAGCGAGCGCACATCGAGTAGGAGTGTTTATGTTTTTGTTGGCGCCGTGTTTGCGTTAGATTCACTATATGCTGTGTCCAGGTGTAAACTACTTCAGCTACAAGTTTTTTGTTTTGTTTTTATGTGGTTACAGATCTGTCTCAGGGTTACGACGAACATCGCTAACGCTACACATTCGTCGACAATAATGATAATCCCTATAATAATTGACAACACATTTTGCGGCATAATCAACTATAAGGAGTATCGTTCGTGACATTACCTATACGCAGTTTTTCTGTGTTATATAGTTCCCTAACATGGCGATCGCAGTGGTGTCAGTACCCTGCTCATGACATATCGTCACGTTCAGGTCGATTTGCGCCTCACGATGGCAGTTTTTGAAAGGGTTATCGGGCGTGCGCGGAGTTTTCTTTCGTAGGGGGAGGGGGGTTCTACCCAATCAAAGTGCGCCATTTTGTTCTGCTATTCTGAGGCCCTGTATGCTTCTGTAAACTATTATTCTTAATATCATTATTATTATTATTCCTATTGTTGTTGTTGATGTTGTTTTTATTGTTTGATATCTTATACACGCCGTTGATTATACACAGTCATAGGATGACACACATGAAGACAAGGGGTAAACAGTACGACAAAGCACGCGTTTCACTGTTCTGGATGTACAACAAAATGGCAGCCATCATGACGTTGATGCACGCCCCCTAGTGTGAGTTGCTAGCTCTTGACAAAGCGCTATCTCGCCTACTCACTTTTTTCTACATTTTCACGCGATAACTCGCGTGTATTTTCTTTACTGTTCTTCCTTGAACCAGTGCCCTAACTCTTTATCGCTTATCTGCATGCGGTCAAAGCTTCTTTCGGCTTTGAAGGGCCCCCAGCGGGATACGAAGACACGTACCTGGATTCGCGCCTCGGGAAGCGCGATCTTCTCGGCCAACCTCTCCCGGGCGAACACGTCCGGGTAGTGGGTGCGCTCGAACTCTGCAGCGTATAACATTGTTGTTCACGAATGGGTGCACGTATTCAAAGCATCACCGCGTGTTCAAATCTCATACGCCAGAGCATAGGCATGCGTAGGGTTCTCTTTTAGGGGGGGGGGGGTGAATTTCGGTCTTAATTCCCACTCCCTATATTATGTGAAAGTATGGAGCTAACTTCCTCTCCCCGCCCTGTGGTCACGCCTATGCGCTGGAATCCTAGATATAGAAAGGGGCTTATCGAGAATTCTGAGGGATAGGTTACCAGGAGGGCAGGATCAGAGGATGTGGAGATTAGCTATATACCTTAAGAGGGGAGTGCGTTGGGTCGGTTAGGAAGAATATCTTTTTATGGGGCCGGGGGGCGGGGGTCAGTAAGAAGGGGGAGGTGTATAATGATCACAAGGATGGTTTGGTGAACTAGTTGGTATCGAATCTTGGAAACATTACGGTGCACATAAGCGAAGAAAAAGTGAATGAACAAGATGCAGCACTGAACTACAACTCTTTGTTGTAGTCCGATGCTTCTTCATCACTCTGCTCCCTGTCGTGTGCGCTGTAGCATTTCGACAACGTGTGCGTGATTTTTTTTTTTGTCCTCAGCGTATACTTCGCCGAAGTGACGTGCACAACGGATTTACTTCGCCCCCTTCCCCCCCCCCCCCCCCACAAAATAACCTGAATACCTTTCTCGAGTGCCTCGATCTGCTCGTTGGTGAAGGATGTCCGGTTCCGCTGCAGCTTGCGCTTCAGCCGCAGCCGCATCTGCGAGTCCTCGTCGCACGACGAGCTGTTCTCAGAGTTGCCGTCAGAGGTGCCACCGTCGCCGCCACCTTCTGTACGCAACACATAAAGGAGAAGATACACACGCACACTTTAGAAAGAGATTCCTGTGCCACATGTTATGCATCGAGTAAATGACGCTTGCTAAAAAAGTCAGCTTGTGGAGGCAGCGCGCCTTAAGGACGGTCAAAGTGTGGATTAAACTAGAATAAAATGAGATACTGGAACAAGAAAGTCTGTTTGTACGTTTGCATGAAGTTCAGTCACTCGCGCCATGCACGGTGAGCTGCCATACCACGCTTCTCAATTAAACGCGAGAGTTACCCTATCCGAGCCTTGACACGCGTGTCATAGGATCAAGCTATATACTCCAAGACCTTGTAGCAAAACGTATTAGGAACATTTTTTTCTTGGAAATTACCACAGTACACGTGTTCTAAAATACGTGCTTTCGCAGGCTGTTGTATCAAATCGCAGAAGCTGCCACCAAAGCGTTGAGGTCTATTTCGGCGACTACACCGGCGAAGAACGACGCCGTCTAATACCACCTGTAACCAGTCGCTGGACAAGAGCGATCAAATTCGAAGTGCATCCGGGTTTTGCATCACCGAACCGTTGGAGTCGCCGTAACCATGCTGTTCTGGCGATACGTTCACCAGCTAACGTGAAATTTTGAGCAAAAATCCTTCGAGTACGTTAAAACAATTCAGTAAGTTGTTTTTTTTTTTCTGCCCGTGTATCATAATTCAAACTTGTGATGCCTCCACTCATATAGTAACACGCAACTTGCTTTTTGAAACACCACTTCTCCGCCAGGACGAAAAAAAAAATGTCGGTCGCCTTTTAGCACATGAAGCCTATAATAAGTATGAATATATTTTCATCTTAGTGTGGTAGTAATTAGATGTACACTGCAGGTGCATTCTCTCCGTCGCCGTGATGTTCTGTATAAAGTTTACGGTCGATAGTATCACCCCGCACGTAGCATATTCCACGTGGGAGTGAAAACATGCGAGGGCCTAAGACGATCACGGTTTTAAGCGATGAGAGAACACGAGCAGCACGTGTTCTAGCTCCCTCCGACACAGCGTCTTTCGAGCTGCCGGGGCGAGTCGATCGCGCCTTATGTTGAGAAAAAAAAAAAAGCGGTAGGTGGCCCATACCCCCTTACGCGCCATGTTCTCAAACGTTCAGTTTTCGATGAAGTGGTACATAGTGCAACGGTCACTTTGACCGACACAGCGACCGCGTTACTTTACGTTCTATTGTTTTGAGTTATGACAGCTCGAATGCTAAACGAGTTGGCTGCTGGCATTACATTGGATTACACTCCATCTTGATTTCTTGTTCTTGGGACGCACCTGTGACCTTTTCGAGATAATGCAGCTTTCAAAAGGACGAAATGAAATGAAGCTGACGTATTCGACCGTCGGAAGCGCGCCACGTAGACGTTTGCTGTCTACCAGGTGCCTGGCGCGTTCTATATAAGGACACGCTAGAATGCCAAGGTCACGCCGGCGGCTTTGCAAGCACACGCATTCTTGCGTTATCGACCAGTGTGCAAAAAGCACTGCGCCTACGATGAGCGAGAGAAGCACTAGCGCTCCCACGTGGCCGCCATCGCTTCTTCAACACCACGCGGTTCGTTACAGACGCGCCGGTCCACGTTGCTCCCATCGCACATTTCTTTCACTTCGCGCCCGGCGCGCTGGCAGCACCGAGTGCAGCGACGCGTACGGAGAAGCCCACCCCTCGGGCGACGCGCGCGCAGACGCAGTTTTCCCGCTTTGCCCTCGACTTCCCCACCCTCTCCCAGCAACACCGCCCAAATGTCATCACCGCGACTGCGCCCTCGATCGCTCAGGTTCCCCTTTGGCGTGCGGACTTGAATGTATCAGCAGAAACGTAGCGACCGAAACAATACCCAAAACGAAAAGAAGAAGCGAGAAAATACGTGAAGGCCCCGAAGACCAGGTCGCCAGGCAGATCCGGATCATCGGGCGACGGGGCGCGCCGTAATCGAGTTTGGCCTGGACCCCCCTCGTCCTAACGAATCCCATTAAGCGTCGGGGCGGACCCGCCAATGAGCTGTAATTGAATCATGCGCGCCCACATCCGCGCGCTCTCTTTTACAGCTTGGCACGCATTGGCACCAACAGGGCCCCCAGAAAGGTGAAAGTATGCGCGCACGTGAGGACACCTATCCCAGAAGCGCTGATCTACCCACGTTTGTAAGGGCAGCTTCGGTCCGTGCAGAGGTAGGGGAGAGGGAGCCTGACTTGGAAAAACCGCGTGTCTGTGTCGGTGATTTAAAAGACTGCTTATCCGGAAGCCGCTAGTGTTTTGGACATCAGCCAGGTGCAATGTCCCTAAAAGTTCTTGTGTCTAAGTTAAATTTCTATTATTGTATGAAAACATTGGGAACATAGTGTCGCGATGTTCAAAAAGTGAGCCGCGCATCTTAGGGCTGTTGTGTACCTGTAGTGTTCAGCAGAATGAATGAATGAATGAATGAATGAATGAATGAATGAATGAATGAATGAATGAATGAATGAATGAACGAACGAACGAACGAACGAACGAACGAACGAAATATACACGTACGTGTTTTGGTATACATCTGTAGTGATGCGGTCAATTGATCTTTTAGGAAATGCAGTAACCGGTCTTACAACAAGGCGTCAACGTTTGATACACATTTGTTTAAGTAATCAATAAAAAACGAGCTGTAGACTAACGTTCTCGTGGATGATGTAGCCTGGCCTCGAATCAAGAAGCCAACATTTGGCACATTAATTTCAGAAGTCAATCAAGCGACCACTAACTCGAACCACGAAAGTTTGTCCTGACATCGAACCACGACAACTAAAGCGGAAACACAGAGGCGCCACCAATACAGTTGATGAGGCAGTTGGCCGATTGTAACAGCAGTAGGACGCACTAGACGGCGCTTTCGGCTTGCTCATCGTTAGCTCATCGAGCTCATCGAGTACATTCTTCCATATCAGCTGTTAGAAGCGACGAACTTCGAGTATTTGGAAGCCACCACTTCACGGGACAAACATACCCTTGCCACTATTTTGTTTTTCGAGAAATGTGCGCACACTTATCTGAACGAGGCCCCACGAATGTGCACTGACCATGCCTCATAATTTCAATCAAATCACAGCGACCCTTGGAAGTGGGTGAAAAAACGAGCACCTGAGCAAAACAAGCGGACATGTGGCGCCATCTGTATACAAAGCCAACAAGCAACCGCTTCTTGACTTCACTATTTAGAACACTCTCTTTTTCCCATCCGAATGACGCGAGAGAGAGTGCACGTGTGTGAACAACAAGAAAG
Organism: Rhipicephalus microplus; assembly: GCF_043290135.1. Classification (NCBI taxonomy): domain Eukaryota; kingdom Metazoa; phylum Arthropoda; class Arachnida; order Ixodida; family Ixodidae; genus Rhipicephalus; species Rhipicephalus microplus. The sequence goes on from NC_134701.1 coordinate 188,308,797, forward strand.
CTTCCCGCGGATCTCGCGAAAGCAATTAGCCGTGCTGATCGAGCAGCCGCCGTAGCCAGGCGCGCGGAAGCATATGGTCGATTCAGTGGAGAGTCGATTGGAGGAATTCCGCCGGCTTCTTACTCGACGAAGCGTGAATATGCAAAGACCATGGTGCGTTAAACCGCTGCACGTAGCGAGGCGATTCGCAGTGTGCGCGATACTGCTGTAAGTGGTGAAAACCCTTCTACACTTGCGTAGCGTACTTTAACAAATAAGGAACTCGTATGGCGTGTGGAATTGACACACTATGTTTTAATGATGAAAGTTTTCCAAGTTGTGGAAGTTACTTAATTTCAGATTTTCACTCATAAAAATGGTTGCGTGCGTTGACAACGTACTACATACATACATACATACATACATACATACATACATACATACATACATACATACATACATACATACATACATACATACATACATACATACATACATACATACATACATACATACATACATACATACATACATACATACATACATACATACAATGCCTGATTCACTGGCCTATACAATTAGAAATGTTTTGTGGAAGGATAGGGAGTACGTTGTACTTTGTGTTTCCTTCATTATACTACCAGGACAAGCGTAATTCTGATTTCTCTGCAGATAGATAGATAGATAGATAGATAGATAGATAGATAGATAGATAGATAGATAGATAGATAGATAGATAGATAGATAGATAGATAGATAGATAGATAGATAGATAGATAGATAGATAGATAGATAGATAGATAGATAGATAGATAGATAGATAGATAGATAGATAGATAGACAGACAGACAGACAGATAGATAGATAGATAGATAGATAGATAGATAGATAGATAGATAGATAGATAGATAGATAGATAGATAGATAGATAGATAGATAGATAGATAGATAGATAGATAGATAGATAGATAGATAGATAGATAGATAGATAGATAGATAGATAGATAGATAGATAGATAGATAGATAGATAGATAGATAGATAGATAGATAGATAGATAGATAGATACTATTGATAGTATCATTAGTATATTTATTTGTACAAGAAATAGCTCACTGTCAAAGCTTGACTGAAGTACAAGAGAGAAGCGGGCGCTGATCGCGTAATGATATATTATGTTAAATAACTAAACTTTGTTTGCGACCAGACGCGCGTTCTCTTGGTCCAGAGGTGGGTGACTTCCTCATTCCAGGTAGCCATGGCTAGCCGCCTACGCCTAGCCCTAATTTCAGGTACATAACTCACCAAGCTTTTCATTTGTTGAAGCCCGCCTTCTCAATATATAGTACGCACATCGTTCACTGTGTGCGAACAGTTGTGTAGTAGGAGAGTACTTGTGAATATGGACGCAGGCGAACATTATGTGGGCGACACGAATACTGGATGCTTCCAAATATTAGATAAAATAGTAAGGCGTGGTATTCGATATTAACTTTGACTCGCATATCAGCATTCAAAGCTTTGAAATCGGAAGTAATGTAACTTCGAAACAAAAAAGTGCGCGTAATTTCGCATAATGAAACCTTCCTGAAAAGGTGGTTTCACAGCAGAGTGATTTGCTATGCCGTGTAACAATAGTTGCGAGAAAAATGAAGAAAACTAGAACTGCAGCGAAATAACACCTCAAGGTGAAGTGGTTCCGCTTACATATTAGCTGCACTCTGATTTATGTTTCAATTGCTTCGTAGCTGTTAATACTTTCTAACTGTGACAAATCGTAAGATATAGCGTATTTGCCCGCGTACAACCCGGTTTCTCAATTAACGCTGGCAAGGGGAGAATGTATGCGTGCGATGCGCTGATATATCTGCGTACCGTTATACCGCTACGTGTGGCTCAATTTTTCTGAAATATGGGGCTGACTTGGCGCCTCTCTATCGCTTTCGTGTGATTAGGGAGGGCGTTCCGCCTTTCTTGATAATAACGATACAATTGTGACACACTCGCGTTACGAAATGCGTGTTAGCTTCCTCGAACAAAAAAAATGGCCCCTTATCTGAATGTTTCAATGCAAATGTTCTTGAAAGATGATAGTAGTCCGCCTGGAAAAAGTGGATAAAATGTTTATTTAATGTTCTGCGTGAGAAAATTGGAGAATGATATTCTGGAGGAGCTGCGTGACACATGAGCGCCATCTGGCAGTATAATCTTGAAAAACAAAAGGATGGCCTCCGGTGTTGTGATCGCGCGGCGTGGGCGCGGCATCTCGGAGGCCATGAGTTGTAGACTCTAAGGCCACAGGTAGGGGCAACTACCGTATCCTCGTAGCAAAGCGTATGCGAAACACCCACTTCTTCGTGCTTTTCATGAATAGTGTTGCATTGTCAGCGCAGCGTCATAAACGCCACGGTGATTAGAATTACGTATCTATGCCTTTTGACGTGTTGATGACGTGTTGATGTTGTGTCTCAGATATGCGCAATATGTGCTTCTCAAGCGACAATATGCACAAGTAGGAACGCAGAAACCAGAGCAATATTGGCGGGCGCTGTGGGTTTGGTTGAACTTTAGCCGTTTCGGGTGACACACGAACAAGTCGACCGACAGGCAGACAAATGAAAATTTTTGCGATGAGGTATCTCAAGGAAGGTAATCGTCTTTTATAAAAAAGCGTGTTTCTATAAAATCTTCTTCAGGGTCAGAAATTTCATGCGGCAGCACGCGTGATCACGACGTATGAAGCTCGAGTCTTTGAGATGTCGCCTCAAATTTTTTTTTTTTTCAAGATTACAAGCAGGCAATAAAAGAAATAAACAAAGATTTACATCTTCAGCCGCCTGGAAGGAGATGCGATTGTCTTGATATCAGCAGAAATATTTTAAACCCTATTTCACGCGCACGAATGCCTTACGGTGGTCCCTTTTCTCAGATACAGTGGAAATGTGGAACAGTTAACCTAATCTGGTTGTTTAACAGACCGTGCAACATCACTAAATTTCGAAGATGCATGCAGTGACCCAGGCTTAACTTTGCTGCCAGCATTTGTTCGTCAATTTTTATGTGCATAGCCATTGTTGGTCTTTTATTAATTTTCTGGTACTGATTAGTAATCTATCATTTTGATGTTCTATTGAATGCTGCTTTTTCATGCGAATGTCATCACGTGACGCCCTCCCTGTAATGATTTTAAGCACGGGATTGACGGTATCAAATAAATAAATAAATAAATATTCAGTTCATATACTCCATCTCAGTGGACGAGGTCCACAGCGGTTTCTCGGTGGTTGCGGGGCTCTTACGACTTCTCTCGGTTGTGCACTCATCGACTACTCTGTCTACGAATTCTTGTACATCAAAGACTAGCACACCGCCGTTAGCTTTAGAGGACATGAAAACATTTTAGACGTACATTTGATGGCTGCAAAAGAGTGTGGACTAGTCGACAAATATTTGTAAGGGGAATGCACGCCAAGACGTAAGACGACGAAGAAGGGAGGACAAACAACTACGCTATATGAGACGTGAAACACTGTTGGACTGTTGGACAGCTGATATCAGTTGTCATTTAAAATGTTGCTGCTGTTGTTGTTGACATTTATATCAATTCTGTACGAAGCAACGCTATCCCGACGAAGAACTGACGGTTTCTCTCTTTCTTTCTTTTTTTTTTACTCATGCCAGTCAGGAACTACCGCTTCAATTCAGCTACGCTGCTTGCCATCGCGTCAACAACCGTACACTTTCAGCACTTCGCCATGACCGCGTTTCAGATCAGAACCTGATAGCTCTCAGCAAACACATTTTGCCTCGTTTGCACGCGCGTGGAAAAAAAAGAAAAGGGAAACTAGAATCCAATTTGTGTTCCTTGCCGCGGAAGACCACGCGCACACGAGAAGCGTTCTTAATCACGAAAACGAAAGCGCCACCTTCCCGTTCCACATTCCATGTGCCTCGTTCAAACGTGCGCCGCGCCCCCTCTCGACGGAGCCGAGCATTCCCTAGAGACTTCCGGTAAAACAGACCGCCAGCGACACCTACGGGGCGAACAGCGTGTCCGCAACCTCGGCACGCCCGTTGCTTGTCTACAGTTAAGAATACTCGCCACCGCAGACAGAACGCACTAAGGGAAAGTGGGAAAAAAAAGGCAGGGGACTTGCTGCTGCGGGTGATGCCGTACGTGTGTAACTGCGTGTTCAAAACGAAAACACACGGTTAGCGAAAAACGATGAACCTCGGCTCAGCACAGCTCCCCCGGGGGTGAATGAGAGAGCCGGGGTTTTCGGCGGAGGCGTACGTGGGCGTCCCGCCGGGAGTTTGTTCTGTGCTGTCCAAAACCAGCGTCACTCTTTCTCTTTGTCAGCGGGGAGGCACCGCTGCGTTTCTCAGCCGTAGAACGTGGATCTTTTCCCAGCTTTTCCCTACGCGAGCTCCCACCCCTCCCGACTTCTCTCCCGAGTGCAAACAGGATTATCCTAATTTGGTCGTTACAGGGGGCTAAAGTGTTTGGGGAAACTCGGTCGTTAAATCGATACAGTTGCGCTGCCTCGCCTCTTCTGCCTCCGTCCCCCGCTTCAACGTGTCCTCCCGCTCTTCCCTTGTGGCCTTGTTCTCCCTGTTCTGCCGCGACCCGCGCGTAGACGATGCACGACAGCGCGAATGCAGGGAGTGGACTCGAGCCTTTTCTCCCTACGCTTCTTTCACCTCGCCACCTTCTTTCTCTCTATCTCTCTCTCTTTTTTACTTTTTGAACTGATGGCTACGTATCCGATGTGTCAAAATCAGAGGCTTGAAAAGAAAGAAAAGAGAAGATACTATAAAAATGACGATGATCGAGCAATACGCTGAATGTGTAACGAGAAAATACCCGAGCCTCGGCTCTCTCTTCGGCTCGGTGAGCCCCCAGGGGGCGTTCCCGGTGGCAACTCTTTTATGGAACGTCACACATACCCCGCTTTTAACGCGTCCAGTTTTTGGCCGCTCTTATTGGCCCGGATATTTCCGAGTGGGTCATGTGGCTGAGGGCAAAACTGCTTTCTTGAGCGGTGTTTTCGTTCCGTCCTCACTAAGTTCGTCATTCTTATCTCTGGGACGCGAGCAGAGACTGCGAAGTGATGCACTTTCTCGGAAATGTCACATTTAGACAGACAGCAAAATTAAAAGAAATTAAACGTAGAATACGTAGAGATCTGACTGAGAAATTATAGTCTCTTTGAACAAATGCGTATTTAAAATTTTGTCATTTCTTTTTGTCTCCTTCTTTCCTTCTCGTAAATAGGACCAATGCCTCCCACTACACCATGTAGTTCCGTTATATCACTTAAAAAAAACTGCTATTTACAGCGTGAATTATTTCCTACAGCTTAACCCGTTACCATTTCAGCTCACGAGCTTACGTTCATAAGCTCGCTACAGTCACAGAAACTCACTCAGTATACATTATATGTTCTTAACGTATAACAGTCGCCTGACGGTTTCCGTCTCATTCACTAACCTGTATGACCACATAAATTGTACGAAGTTGCCTCTTTCCCACAGAGCCGTCTCACGCAAAGCAACACACACTGCTGCACGCAAGCATACACGGATACTGAATGATCGTGAGTCACATAAATGTATCCATGACTATATGCTAAACACATGCATGACTACGAACATCACCATTGGGAGGCGTAAGAGTAGCGTGTCTCTAACACACGTTTTTCTTTTATTGTTATTTATACGCAAGTCTTCACGTGCCGTTTCGCCTTTCTTAACGTCTACGGTTGTGTACGTGTAAACAAATGCGTGTGTGTTGGCGCGCTTAGTATGCCGGAGATCTGTCGGGGCCTTAACACGAGGATTCGGAAACGAAACAACGCGAACATGCACTTCCGGAACTTACCGACGACACCGAAAGAACCCCTCTCTGCATCAATGTTCTCTTATGAGACATCTCAGAACGTGCGTATAGATTACATCCGGTGCGTTTAACAACCAACGAAGCAGCTTTCCGACGGTCGCCGATCCATGCACATGTGTGTATAGTATTTTGCGACGCGTTCACACTATACAAACAGTAATGAAAATGCGGCCGCAGAATATGCGGCGCCTTTTCTGACTTCCGAATACGACGATGTTTACGGAAGTGTGGCCGTAAAACGGCGTTTATGTGAAGGCATTTACTATGCACTCGTATACACGACGTGAGAATGAGAACGGATGAATGCGGTCGTTACGGAGCTCGTGTTTTCGTGTATCGTGCACGCTTGTCTAAAGGGCTGTGAGTCCACTGCATTTTCGCTTTGTTGAGTGCAGCGCTACGTGTACGGCTTTCTCACGCGAAGCAATTTCACAATAGCGATCCATCAACGTAATAGAATACAATAATGCACGCTAACACTGCATGCGGATAGCTTGTCAGTTTCTGTTTGCGGCACGGAAGTCCCGGTGCAGTTTTTGCATCTGGGACCGTTTTGTATGTCTGTACGTAACAGACTGTAATCATGAATGAGTGATGAGCTAACACTGAAAGACGGTTTTGAATCGTACTATCAGTTTCAAGCTATAAAAATAAAATGCTGCATGCTCTCTGGCATTTCTAGACAAGCCGTCGTGGGCTGCCTTAAGACACGCAGGATTTCGCTGATTACTCGGCCGAATCTCGAAACCTAATGCCTGTATGTGTTTACCTATTTTCTTATTTTATTATTGCGCTATGGCGGCGGCTAAAGCCTCATCTCGACAGTGGACGCCCTGTGCCATTTCACCGATACAGATTTGCGCTGGTTGTTGAACACATGCGTTATATTTTATTTTATACGCTGATAATATAATCTATATTTTTGGCGTGCCAGAAGTATTTGTTTGTAATGTCATGAAAGTCTCTGAATAAAATTATTGCCCCGAGATGGTTGCGAAAGAACACGCGAATCAGTGCTGTCAAATCAACACAAAGGTAGCCTTCGCCGCATGCAGGTAAGCGCATTTGTGAAGCGTACTTGCAAGCTAAGTCTGTGAATACTTTCCAACAGGACATGTCCGTTGGAGACGTATTGACTTAAAGCAATGACACGCAGCCCTTGACTCAATACACATATCTTTCTGCACGTATGACTGAGTTACAAAGAACGCGGCAAACAAAAGACTAAAAAACTCATTCACAGCTTGCGTTTCTTTTGTCCATGCCTTCTTGTGATTGGAGCTGAGATTTGCGAACATTGGTAGTCGCTCAGAGCAGTCCAGACATAGCCAACCGCAAATGCGTTTGTAGATGTTCCACGAGTTATGTAAAACGTTTTATGATTATTGTGGTGCAGTCGAAGCCAAACTGCCTCGCAGCAGACGCTGTTAATACATTTAGAATCGGTTACTGAGATGAAAGGTTAAAAAAGCGCACATGCTCCTACCGCAGTTTAATTGTCGCTACAAGTTATGGACAATACGCCCAAAAGGCACAAGTATTACGACATTTACAAACACATGTAACTAATATCAACAGTGGACACAGGCAACCTAAGCGCGAAGAAAAATCATGGTGTAATTTCTTAGAGTTCTACAAGTCGGGTGATAGTCAAGCGGGCTGTATAAACGAACAAAAATTGTACGTGGTCCGTATTGATTGTGACAGTCGCGAAATTCCAAAAGTCGTGAAGCATTTTTTAAAACAAAATATTTTTCCTTCTTAACTTGCCCAAGATAAGGCCTATACACAAACCACATCTTTGCGAAACAATAAATTCGACAAGAAAAGGAAACTCATTCACGCATCCACAACCGGCACTGACTTAACTAGCACAGAGCACGTTAACTAGGGAGCAATCAAGTTTTCCTAATTCGCGATTAAAAAACCAGGGAAGAAAGCCCGCGTTTTGAAAGGATTTGCATGCAAAGTATAAAACTCGCACATAATCTTGAAGAAGAAAACAAATTAGCCCAAATTCAGCGACACTATAGTAGCAAACAAATCCGTCAATATGATAGGTCGTTCAGACATATTTAACGTACCAACGTGTCGCCAATACAAGGCAACACTAACGAACATTAACTAATGCTAACAAGCGATAGTACTCGAGTAAATGCGACAGCTGAAGGGCGTAGCCAGATATTTGTTTTTCGGGTGAGGCTGAGGACTTGGTCTCTCTTTCGTGCGTTTGTGCGCGTTTGTACAACTGTGCTCATATTGCAGACAAAGTATATAAAAATTGTCGTCAACATCGTCATCATCATCAGCATGACTACGCCCACTGCAGGACAAAGGCCCCTCTCATGTTCAGCCAGTTCCGTGTTGTGCTAATCAATGAAAATTGTAGAAACATATGAATTGTGAAAACGTTGAGCCCTCCACCCTCCCAATAGCCTCCCTGGCTACGCCATGCACTGGGTAGCTGGAGTCAATCAGTAATATTCATCTCGGCTTTTACCGAATATAGCTGGGGGAGTCTCAACAAGACGACGTCTTTAAAAAAACATATCGTTTGCGTGTTTGTTCTTGTTTCAATGCACGGTTTAGTTTAACCTCATATTGTGTAGCGCAGAGTACTTTCTGGTTTACTGTAACTTGTACGCGGAGTACGTTTTTTTATGTATGCTTTGTCTAATATTTGTAAATAACGTGCATAGTTACATATTACTTGCATATTTGTATATTGGATCGTAAATTTCTGTATGTGATTTCCATATTTCCATTTGCATATTGGTTCACAATTATTATTAAACTTACGTTGTATACTTTTTTTTTACCAGAGCACCGGATTCCTGTCCGTTTTCTGTTCCTTTTTTCTACGTTAATGTTAGACTTGTATGCCCACCTGCTTCGTCTCAGAAAGAGACTGGCAGTATTAATGATAAGTAAATAACCTCACGGAAGCTATACATGGCCGATTGCGGAAAAAAAATAAAAAAGAGGGGAAAAAGGGGGAATGCCGCCAGCCAGCCCGGCAAGGCAAGGCAAGGCAAAGCAAGGCGAGGCAAAGCAAAGCAAGGCAAGACAAGGAAAGGCAAGACAAGGCAAGGCAAGACAAGGCAAGGCAAGACAAGGCAAGGCAAGGTGATAGCGTGCCTTCGAGGCTGGACACCGCGTTCTCGTCTCGACGCGCGCCAACAACCCCGGGCATGGCTTCCGCTTGGAAGAGCACGAACGGCTTAGCGCGAACGCCCTCTTTCCCCGTTTTCTTCTTTCTTTTTTTCCGCCTTGTTCGATCACTGCCACCGCGCGTTTTCCGTCGCCACTCCTCCAAAAGGAAAAGAAGAGAGAGAGAGAGAGAGAGTCGGAGAAAGAAGTGCACAGAAACGACGCGGCCATAGACAGAGTCGGCGCAGCGGATTATATCGCGCAACTCTTCTTTCGCCGGCGTTCCTCCATTAATCCCGCGCGGGTCGCTAGAATGTAGCCGCATCTTCTTACCTCCCCCCTTGCACTCGAAAAGTGCTCAGCCGGGTTTCGTCTCGCTTATTTTCCTGTATACGTGACCTTGTATAACGCTTTCGTGCGCGGATATACATTTGTATACCGTATTGCTTCCATATTTGAAGATGCTCGCTACTTGTTGTCGGAGGAGTCGCGCGAAGCGCACCAAAGTAAGCCAAGTCGTCGTAGCTCCAAGAAGTGCGTATTATACATCGTAACGCGTGCTTCCCACTGAACTAATTTATTGCGTTGCTCAAGAGCCGTACCGTGACTGCCATCGCAGTAAAAAGAGCGCTCGTAAAATTTCAAGGCTGTTTCAAAACATCGACAACACCTTGTAAGCGTAGAGAACAATTTGATTAGATATTTCGCGGACGTGTACTAAAGTGGTGAGTCTTTAGTATATGGCGTTTCGCTAATTTTACACAAAAACAAACGGACAAGCCGTTTACAGCTTCGTTTTAATATACAATGTTTAGGTCAGAGAGAATCAAAAGCAAGCACAAACGATGTTCTTACCAGGACTGCACTGACAATAGACCTTAATTATTCATGACGCACCTATCTGACAATCTGCCGCGAATACACGATGTCCAAAGCGTATAGCTATGGACGCACGCTCGATTGGCACATTTAGGCTGAGATATCAGCGCAGTCATTGCGCCGGACGTACAAGCAGCGCAACTTGAGGCAAAAAACTTTTTGCTTACACACAGCTGCTGATTGGTTGATATGTGGAGTTTAATGTACCAAAACCACCATATGATTACGAGAGACGCCGTAGTGGAGGGCTCCGGAAATTTTTACCACCTGGGGTTCTTTAACGTGCACCCAAATTTGAGCACACGGGCCTAAAACATTTCCGCCTCCATCGGAAATGCAGCCGAGTACCTTATAGCCACTAGACCATGCACCGCGGCGGGGCTACACGCGACTGCCGAGTGCATGCATTCACTGATAATTGGTTTGATTGCAGTCTACAAATGTATAAAAGTTCCACTATATGTCAATGAGAGTACTGAAAAGACAATACTTGTGTGCTTGTAGGCAAGCACTAACTACTGTGCTGAATACTTTACTGGATTCTGTGCATACACAGTATTCAGTAAACTTTATAAGCACACGAACTGGCAAAAGCCTTATACGAAATTCGCAGTTTTACACTGAGGGAGAAAAAATAATTTGATGACTTTGATATATTCAGTCATCACACAGGAGAAATGTGTGTGTGTGTGTGTGTGTGTGTGTGTGTGTGTGTGTGTGTGTGTGTGTGTGTGTGTGTGTGTGTGTGTGTGTGTGTGTGTGTGGCGGAAAGAAATTTCGGGGTGAGAGGCACGGGTCCGCAGCGCCACCCGGCATTTCTCGCGACACTACTGCTCAGTACGTCGACGCTCTATCTTCATCCAATCATCTGCCTACCGCGCAATCGTGTTTGAGTACATATCATACGCCTCGAGCAATACATACATATATTGGCCAAGTGCGTCCCTATTGTTACATACGCGAAACATCTATAGCACCGAGCGTGCACGGTACTCGTCGCTCTGTCAGCCCCGTGGAGTATAGAGTGATAGAGAGAGAAGGTAAGAAGAAAGATGGCAAGGAGGAACGCTCGCTCCGGAAATCGATCGTCTCGAGGTGGATGCCTCGCAGCGATCAGCATAGAGAACGGCGAATTTGCCGAGGAGGAGGAATCGGAAGAAGGGGAAGGTGGGATCTGACGAGGACGCCTCTATCTATGCATGACGTCGCAGTGCACAATACGCCCGCCTCGATCCTCACCGAGGTATAACTCGTATGTAGGCATATCGCCTTGGCGCGCATAAATGTATGCAGGTCCTCTGCATGTTTTCATAGAAGTGCACGTGAGCGAGCGCGCATTTTCCGCGCCGAGGATTTTGCTGCGCGGCACTGCATGCGTGGGGTGTGCTCTGAGCAGGTTGGAGTCGTCCATGCGTGCGCCGCCATTATTATTGAGCCTTTGAACGCTAAGGACGCTGTGAAAAAAATAAAAGATTGGCGCACCACGGCACAGCGATGGCCCGCATGCGTATGCATAGAGTATTATAGATGCATGCCAGGGTAAAAGACAGCGAGAACGAGCAAGGCTATAGCGAGTGTTGCGGAATCTCCGCAGTGTGCGCGCTTTCGCTCGCTCGGTGAACGGCAGTTTTGCAGGGTGCACGAAGAGGTCGAAGGGTAAGCGGAGAAAGGCGATCGAAAGATGAGCACGCCGGCATCTGTCGAGCTCTGAGCGTGGTTGTTGGGAGCGCGCACCGCGCACGTTGTCGGCGGAAATGAACTTCGGATGGATGCATGAATGAACGCACCGATAGATGGACAGTTACAAAGGTAAATATATGAATTGTAAAGGACTTTATTGAACGCTGGCGAATCAGCAACCAGTATCTCAAGCAACATTTGAAATCGCGGGATAGATAGATAGATAGATAGATAGATAGATAGATAGATAGATAGATAGATAGATAGATAGATAGATAGATAGATAGATAGATAGATAGATAGATAGATAGATAGATAGATAGATAGATAGATAGATAGATAGATAGATAGATAGATAGATAGATAGATAGATAGATAGATAGATTTTAAGCGTGTTTCGTGTGCTTTTATCATTTCCTCATCATCTTTCCTGCGCTACACTTCATAAAATGAAAGAGTTGCTCTCTAAGCGACAGTGATAAAGAAGTGAGTTCTACTATAAACGTTTCTTTGTAACATCGAGTATATACATAACGGCACGTCTACGTCAGCCACCGTCACGTTGCCACATATGGTGACTACAAACACAAGCACAAGTGACTGGCGTTGCACCGTCGCCACCGTGCTCTGCAGTCATGTACCAGTCAGCTTAATAACGGCAGGCCCAATTCCACTCGCCGCTGCCACCGTTCCGGTCCTCTCACGTCGAATCATGGTTCGGCGCCCAACAACATCCTCGAGGTCATGCTCATGCTCGAGGTCTTCGCAGCAACATGCTCGAGGTCTTCGAGTGCCATCTTCAGTCTGTAGACAAAACTGCAGTCCATAGACTGAACGCACGGCACTAAACTCTTCCCAGCCCTGAACATCGATGCAGTCCATCTCACGTTTTTGTCGACTGTATCCCTAACGGTGGACTGCCACCACGACCGAGGTGATCCACGTTTCCTATAGGCCGGCGACTTTTGCCACGCATCGCCTCCTGACATCCAACCTTCGGTTGAGCGATTCAGACTTTGGTGAATGCGACGATAACCAGGCCTGCTAACCACGTTGCCATGCCCTATACGGCATGTCTCACGTGCTTGCGGAAACCGCTGGCGGCACCCGCAGCGAGCCAGCTGACATCTCATGCACATGCGGTGAGACTATCACCAAGAAGCCGACTGCCGACAAGGTATAACATCTCTGTTGGTCGTGAGCCACCTTGCTTATATGGCTCGCCGACGGCGTATACGTAGACAATCAACATGCTGGCCCGCTCACATGGTCTTCTGTACCACATATCCAAGGTGTTTTCACCTCCACGTGCGCTCCGTCCTATCGCGATGAAGAGACCGCGCCTTCTGTGATATAAGACTTGCTACCAAGCCTATATCTGGGGGAGAGCTGTGGCCAGCTGGTCATCGGCAGCCAGCCGGTCAGAGAAAAAGACGACGAGCACCGATGGCTCTTGGCGCGAGGCATATACATATCGCTTCGGCACAGTTTACTGGCTTGGGAACCTCGGCTTGCTGAACGCCACGGCAAACGCTCTTAATCGGCCTCTCGCGTGGTCGTATACGCCTTTTCCTTCTCAATAAACGCCCGACGATGGCACCTGTGTACGTCATCCGTAGACAGGTCGCAGCAAGGCAAGGCCAGCTTTCTCGAAGCGGCTTGTGCTTGCAAGCATTCAGAGTGAGACAACAAGCTTCGGGTTTAGCAAGCGTTAAAGGACCATAGATCGTGACATTACGCTTCCTATAGGGCGTTCGCCAACCACTTTAACGAGCGCGTCTTCTACGTTCCGAGACCTGACGTAACCGCTTTTGCAGTTGCCGTTTTCGCTTATTACTAATACAGCGCTCTTCTTTTTCTTCGAGTATCTTAGCGATCGCGGACTTTCGCGCCCATTAGCGCTTAGTTATGAGTTGAGCAGCGTGATCTCGTTCCCATCTATAGATGTGCATACACAGTGCACCTGCTCCGCTTCTGTACACACCGTAGTGTTGCAATAATGCGCAGCCACCGCAAGAGGAGCCATTATACCTGCATGCACGGAACGCCGCGACGCTATTTTCTGACCAGAGCTTAAGAGGCGGCAAGTCGCCTGCACGAAACAAGATAATACAGGTAAAAGAATAACGACCGAGAGAGAAGGGGGAAAAAAAGAGGAGCGTCGAAGAAGCCATCTGCACGCCGTTCGAGCAGGCGTTCGAGCGTTCACCTAATTGGCGCACGCTTCGGCGGCGCCCAATTAGGCTTGGTTGCACACCGTCAAAAATATATATATATATATATATACGAACACAATGCCCGCGCACGCACGGGGTATACAGCAGGGACATTTGACTCTCGATTCACCGTGCCTCGGTATATGTATACCGTAAATAGGAGCAACGCTGCAGCGGTCCCGAAATTCCGGGAACCGGACCGAACTCTCTTCGATCGCGGCTGCCCAGGTAACCTGGACGGTGCACCGCCATCCCGTTCGATTGATTGGCTCGGTTAGGTATAGGGGGAGTGGAAAAGGTGTAAAAATTGAATTAAGCCGCGAACGCTAGCGTCCCGAGAGAGACAGAGAGCGCGTACAGTGTAAAAGAGGACTATACATGTGAATTTGAAAGGTGATGATCGATACAAATATATAAGCACGCACGCGAGAGTTTTTCGGATTTCGTCTTTGTCAAAATACGGTCGCACCATCACCGGCGGAACGGAATGGTGCTCTGCAGCACAGTTTCCTAGTCACTGGAAATAGCGGCTGTAGAGTGAGGTTTAAAGGGGGGGGGGGGGGGGAGACATCACAGTTACGGCTAATGCGTTTACCACACTGCAAGACTCTTGCTTTACATAAGACGAACAGAAAAGGCATAATTTCGGCTGGCTTCACGGCGTGGCTAATGCAATGTAAGAAAGGCGGCTGCACAACAATATGCGTGATCTTTGTAGTTATTTTTTTCCTGTAGTTTCTATATAGTCGGGGAAGTGTCCTAGGCGAGAAAAGACGTTATCAAAGTGAAACAGCGTCCCAACATTATCATGCAAGCTTTGCGCAATCGTCGGTCGCCGGAGGGCAAGTTAGCCTTGACCGTTGTTCTCCAGTATTGTTATTCGGTATCGAATTCCTTAGCGTGCTTCGTGGACGTTGTACGCAGCGGCGTCGTCAAATTTTTAAATGCCTCATCAAACGGGTAGAGCGACCCTTGGCGTCAACGTGACTGAGACAGAAGATCATGATCATCGTGTGATGACGTCATCATGACGTCATAACAGGTGTAACACGATTGCACGGTTCTTTCCGGCCCAGAAGGCAGCGCGGCTCCACACCACGGGAAACGGAATAATGAAGGTACAGAAGATGCAGTATATAGTAGATATAACCAAACGTCAGGATCTGCAAGCATCCGCACGTCTTCGACCTCCATCTAGCGTAGGCGACCAAATCCGCATCCGCCGAGCACACCTGCCATGCAGGGATTCCTGGACGCTACCAGTAGAAGAATCATGCATACGATATTATCGTCTATAGGGCTCACCCTTCTTGGCGTCGTGTGCCGTAGGGCTGGCAGCAGCCGCGAGCGCCGACGGGGTGAGAGCCCCGGCCAGCGGACTCGGCGGTGCGAGGGCTGGACCCCCCGCCGCTGCCGACAAGGGAGGCGGCGGAGCGGCACTGGCGGGGTACCAGGGCCACGGCTGTCCGTTGAGCATGCGCAGTTTGTCGTACACTGACTCCGGACACCCGCCGCCGTGCACGGCTGCGGCCGCGGCGGCTGCCGCTGCTGCCGCTGCGGCAGCCTGGTGGTGGTGGTGCTGCGTCTGTTGCTGGTGCTGGTGGTGCTGCTGCTGCTCCTTCTGGGCGGCGAGGTTTCGCAGGACCCGGTTGATGGACGACACCTGCATGTCACGGTGGAAGGTGCACGTCGGTCATACGGTGTGCTTACATTATATGTGCGCAGTTACGTATCATGTACGTACAAACGGATGCACAACTGCACCCAAAAAAGATTACGGAGCGGGGTCTTACTGCAAGTACGAATTTCTGCTCTGTTAGCGCGCGGCACTTCTAACCTGTAGCAGAAATCTGTATATATATAGGTCACAAGGACTACTAGAGACTGAAACATCCATTTGGAGCTTTTGTTCTCAGAGAAAGCGGGAATAGCTATAGCTTTCTCCGAAATGTCATGCTCAGCAAACTTTTGATGGCGAGGACAAATTATATGCGCACAGATGGAACATAATAGTTCTCAGCCGACGATACTGTCTACTTTTTGAGTTCCACCCCCTGCGCAGTTTTACTCCACTTTCATTTGTGCATACTTGTGGCTATGTGTCCTTCCACATGCTCATGTATGATTATAACGCGTAATACTATATGGTTAAGTGGGGTTATGTTTGGTTATTAGCGGTTAGGTAGGCTTACCTATCATCATGCGTATATATATTGAGCAAATGGGTTATTGTGATTATGTATACACACACCGTTGTCTGTGGCTATGTATGATTATATATGATTTTATTTGTGGCTACCACGTATGGTTATAAGTGGCTATCTATCTATATCTATCTATCTATCTATCTATCTATCTATCTATCTATCTATCTATCTATCTATCTATCTATCTATCTATCTATCTACTTTTCTAATCATGAATCCTGGACATGCGCCCACCGTATACAGGCTTTTTTTCGAAAAGCAATCTTCTACATAACGGTTCAAATGTGACGTAAACTTTTGACTATTACACTAACCAGTTGCATCAATAGTCCCCATTAGAACACACCATACTTACGATGCCAATTTTCCACGTAAGAGCGAATCATAATGAAAAACAGTATTAATTGTAAGGCACGCTAATCATGCTTGAGTCTCGTTTCGTATATCACTGGGAGCCACGCATCACTGCGCTCGCTTGTCGCGTTTCTGTTTTCCCATTCGCCTTTCAAAACGGCAAAGTTCGAAGCGGGAAAGCACATGCACGCTTACGAAACCTCCAGTAAATGAAGTACCTGACAGGCTGAATATATATAAGTAACCAAGGTGACACGGTTTGCCAATATATATGTTCAAGCTTGCATATAATAACGCAACAGTTCACATAACGTATACAAAAAGAAGGCGACCACCTTAACAAAAAGAAAAAAAAAACAATATCCTGCCCGAAGCCTTTTCTGTCGGGCTATGAGGTATGTTAATGCAGACACCTCTGTAAACTAAGCGTGCTGGCGATTGTTTCTTTGCTTCTTTGCGTTTTATGACGCTTTCTTACTATTAGTTTAGTTCTCTTTCTTTCACGCCGTTACGATACGTCCATACACGAACTGGTCGAAGGACGCGCACGTCGAAAAACCGCGCACCACCGAATGCAAAAGAGGTCGTTCCGAACCGTTGCAATCCGAGTCGCAACGGAAAAGAAAGCTGCCGAGCCATTGTTTCTGCGAGAAGCGTTGCATAGCCTCACCGCCACTCCCATTTCCACCACTGCATGCATCACCGCTCGAGCTGCCATGGGCCTCGCAAGAACAGAGCGTAAAGTCAGCAAAGCATTTGCTCTCCGGCTTGCGCGTGGCCCTGGCATTTCGGAAGCACAGATTCGCGTATACGCATAACAAAACTGTGGCGACAAACAAACGCTGCGCAGTGTCAGTGGTCACCGCCGAGCCGGAAAGGAACACGGCTTCAGCTCTGCTTCTCGCTTGCTTCGATCTGCGCCCAGCAGAGCTCGTTGCGACGCGTGCCCTTCGTGCAGTAAACATACGCTTAGCGCACGCTATTGAGTTCGTTTAATAGAAATTTGTTAGAACAAATGATTTCTGGGGTTTCAGGCGTCCCAACTGCATTATGAGACGCCGTAGAGGCGCTTCGGTATGATTTCACCTGGGGTTCAAAGAACCACAGGACACGACCTGTTTTATTTCAACGTACACTATAACTATAACTTAATATTGTATAGCAACATTTTCTACCTCGAATATTGCATATATACATTACTCAGCGTACCAACGTTTGCATTCAGCTGTACTAGACCAACATCGTGTCCCAATATAGATTTTAATTTTTATTATTTCGTATTGTTTCAGTTGATTTCGTTCATGACTTGTTATTTTATACACCCCTCTCCCCTCTGTAAAGTTTTGTGAGATTGAGGGTACAAAATATATTAAGTGAAATAAAACTAAGCGAGCCCCTGAATCTATGAACACGATTGATTGATTGATTTGTGGGGTTTAACGTCTCAAAACCACTATTTGATTATGAGAGACGCTGTAGTAGAGGGCTCAGGAAATTTTGACCACCTGGGGTTCTTTAACGTGCACCCAAATCTGAGTGCACGGGCCTACAACATTTCCGCCTCCATCGGAAATGCAGTCGCCACAGCCGGGATTTGATCCCGCGACCTGCGAGTCAGCAGCCGAGTACCTTAGCCACTAGACAATCTATGAACACGGGTCTCTATAGTATTTCGCTTACGTCGCAAAGCGATCGCCGCCGCCGGGATTCGAACCCGCGACCTGTGAATCAGCAGTCAAGCGCCATATATACACCGCAGCGGTTCATGTTTACTGTAGCTGTACGTATGGTGGTTCAGTAAGCGCGGCCATTATGAGTATAGTATATATATGCATAATTCACGCTCTGCGCCTTCATCTTGTTTAATTGTTCTATTTTTCGCGCGTCTGCTTCTCTCTTCACTTTCCTTTCCACGCATCTCCCCAAATTGTAGGGTAACAAACCCTGTCCCACAATCCTGGTAGACCTCCCTACCCTTCACTCATTATATATATACAAGTTTTGTGACTATGAACGAAAATTCATCATCTTTCAACTATACATTGTGCATGCATTGCGTAGCAACTACGTAATGAGTACAATTGTGAGTAGCCTTAAAATATTGTAGAAGGACTGAAAGCTGGGCCATGAATTACTTGTACACATGAACACTTGACAGTACTTGAACATATTTTAACACAGCGCACGACTACGCGGACACAAGAGAAGAAGGGATTAACCGCAGCGCTGCATTGTTGGTTTCATTCGCTTCTTAAAGGGGCCCTACAACACTTTTTGAGCATGGCCAGAAAACGATGCCCATAGGTTGTAGAGACTCCCGAGAACATGCGAGCCGGATATTATAGCGTAGAACGCGGCATGGAATTGACAAATAATATCAAAGTCAGCTAAAAATTGTCTTCTCTTCTCTCGACAAATGACGGATAAAGCTCAAAAATCACTCGTAGAAGGCCATCTATCAGCCATTGGCTGATTTAAACATGGCCCGCTCGGACAAGTCACGAGAGGCCGCGACTTGTGCACGTGTGCGCGCGTGATCACACTGAAAAAAACCATTGTTACGACCGTCATCATTATTGAAGTTTTTCGGCCTTTGTGAACGGGACGAAAATATTTCGACGCATTCCAAGCAAGGGTGTGCCGTCAAGACGGATTAATTTCCTCTCGGCAAAACCTGAACGAGGGGTTCGAGACTGGTGCGCGCAGAGAGAACGCACGAGCCAAGAGAGGCCATTGTGAGCTCGACTCAAGAAAGGTCATTGTGTTTGCTGCGAGCAAGGCTTTCGAGACCGACAAGGAGGCAGCTGGGCCATTTTCAAGGTCACCGAGGGTCTGAAAATCTCGGAACCAGCATGGTAATTGCAGTTCAGGTTGCAAGCTAAAGCCAAATTGGTTGTGTCTGCATCTTTCCAGGACAAGCGGAGCCCCGAGATATGTGCAGCTAAGTCGCAGCTTCTAGCAAACAACCAGGAATGGAATGTGGGGGTGAAGAAAAGGATAATGCACTATGTGCTGCAGCCCTTGCAGGAGCCCGCTTCGGCGACCAGGGATTAGTTGACTAGTCCTCCTCCTCCCCCCCCCTTTCTTCATAGGATCGGCTGAATGGGGTGGCATATTTTGACGATATGCTGGCCAACCACTACATTGTCCTACCCAAACAGTCAGGCAAGTTTGACACGTGTACTAGCAGCCGGTTTTTCGAACCTCACCCAGCTGCCAGAAGAATCTTGGAAGCTATAAGATCATCGGACGTGCGCGAAACTTGGTGACGTGTGCGAAAACGTCGGTGCAGTGCTTTGGTGACCATATTTGGGCATCGTGTGGACTGTGCCCTCTCCGCATACATTGTGTGGTATCTTTCCTCTCCTTCGTGGGTGGAGCACCTATAGACCATGCAGCGCCGGCCGTATTGGCTGAAGCCGCGGACAGTGCGCCCAGCGTTGGCAACGCGGCGCTATATAAACGGAAGAAGACTCTTGTGTATTCTACAAGTTCTACAGTTCAACAGCTCTCATGTACAGTTGATCACTTGATCACATCCTTTCTAATTCTGAGTTACTAACCATGTAAATAAATTGTTGTCGTTTTTACGAGCGCCTCATCTGACTTGTTCGACGGTGGGTCCTGGGACGGGGGCGCGCTACCAAACTGAGACCCGCGGGACCCGGAGTCGCAACACCATGTATTCAATTAAAAAAAAAAGAAAAAAATGCGCAAGGTCACGAGGCGCGCACGACGTATTTTCTTTTCCCATGCCATTCCTACTCCCTGCTTAGCTTTCAGCGCTTTCGTCGGGACGAGAGAAGAAAGAATGCGATTGCAGCGTATGACAAATCTCTGCAACTCCGCTGGTGCTGGACGGATTCTTAAAATTTTTGCGTTGTTGAATTCGTAAGACAATAAGCATTTTTAGTTGATCTATTCTACGGTTACTTTATATAAGTGTTTCAGGGCTCTTTTAAGGTCGAAGGTATTTCGTGAAGGTCTATAAAATTCAATGGCGATTTTGGGTAAATGTAAAAAAATGCTATGACTGTTAGTTACCTCTAATTACTTTCGTGTATCTCAACGGCAAACATAATCGAACACATAGCGAATGGCGCTGCTGTTGAACGATTATACGGGCGCATATATATATATATATATATATATATATATATATATATATATATATATATATATATATATATATATATATATAGTAACAGATCAGCAACAACGGATAAGTCGGGTTCGCTCAAGTTTGGACACCAATGCCCTAAATCTACAAACGATGCAATAAAGCTAAAGAATAAGGAAAGACAAAAGCGCGTGATGTCGCGAATATCGCGATTATATAATTGATACTCGCATACACTGCCCGGCAGATAATCCGCAGAACAGATTAACCTTCACCTCGTTGCTGAGACATGACTACTATTAAATGTTCGTGCTTTAATCAGGCATGCACTCACTTGAGCATCGTCCGAGATGCATAGTTGGCGCACCTTTGACGTAAGAACACGTCTATTTATATATAGCTTGTTCAGCCTCGGGATACGTCAGCGGTTTTTCGCAATCTGCCGTGCTTGCGTCGAAATGGGCGCGACAATGATCTTGCACCGCACCCGAATTCTGTGGTTATAGTGTGTTTAACGCAACTGGTTTTTGCGCATGTTATCCGCGCGCTTGTATATACATACGACTGCGTTTGTCCTTGTGTGAGCGACATTGCGAAATGCGAAGGATACGACGACAGTCGGCAGCCGTTGTGAAACTCTCTCGCGACTTTTGTCGCACCACACGTCCTTTGAGATGTTTACATAGACGCTTTTCACCCCTCTCTTGTTGCGTGACTAAGCGATCGTTCTGTGATCCGCGCTCACGAACGAAGCTTCACATATGTACCTCGCCATACTTAAAACAGGCGTCAGACCAAGGTCTTTTCGATCCCATCTGGTCTTCGAAGGGTTTATGAGCCTCGGGTTGACAAGCACATGTGTTTGAAGCAACGTTTCGAATCTTTACTTCAAACCCCTGTTTCTATAGCTCTTCTTCTTCTAAAGACACGAATTATGTGCCGTATGCATGTTTCGAGCATTGTTGGCAAATAATTTTGTACTTCTTCCTGTTGATATCAATGTTACAGCGTAATCGAGTTGAATGATCGCGGTCGCCGCATGCTATAAAGCCAACTTGATGAGCAGTGCATCGATCACATGAAAATTTTTTTCGGGATTTTCGACGGTGCGTCATTGTTATTTGTTTAAAGCGTGACAATCCATCACTTTTAATTAACGCACCACCAAGACAGTCACGAAACCTATGTTAGAGCTTCCAATAGTGAGCTATGCACTTTCTTACACCCTTTAATATCTCTGAGCGTGAGAGGCATGCAGACTGAGCGAATTGTCCACTATAGCATTGTCATTTGAAAGAACGCCTTTCCAATATACCAATATGAGTCATTTCTTAAGGATATCTGACCTCAGGTTTTGAAAAACATATTGATATTAATCCCCATGACGACATAAACCTGGACGCTGATTCTGAAACACATTGAGTCATCTTGCCACGGTGATGCTCTAAACTCGTGGTGACCCCATCAGGTCATCATCATCATCATCAGTCTGACTACGTCCACTGCAGGACAAACGCCTCCCCATCAGGTGCTTCAAGCAAAAAAATTTAAAAAAAACTTCTTGTGACCAAAGACCTGGAAGAGCAACAACAACTCGTCGCCAGGGCCAAGAGGGCAGTAGAAGCCAGAGGGTTCCTGGAATAAGGAGCTCTCCCACCTGAGGGTGACGCCGGGCATTGCTCGGGGCACCGTTTCAAAAATAGACGTTCACTTCTGTCTCTCTTGTGACCAGACTCGCTTCTGTAGCTTACCGAAACAAAGCACTATCTGTTGCAAGAGGCCAAAAGACACTGAGATTGCAGTTTAGCGCCAAAGGTTCACGGGACGCTTGTTTGAGACTTATGGCGTGGTGCAAGCGGAGGACTCACGCTTGGTATGTTGTCGTTGTTGCAGACTCCTTCGGAGAGAAGCCGGTCTCGTATCTCCCAGGCGAAGATGGACGGGCATTCTCGCTTGTACTCGGCGATCTTGCCCACCACCGGCGGAGTGGCCACGCGAGGCTTGCTGCCCCCGATCGCCCGGGGACGGATCGAGCCCGTCTCGTAGTACCTGCGACGAGAGTTTTCACTGCGGTGTGTATGTATATACCTCGTTGGTGTATCGTAACTATACCCCCTTCCCCCAAGAAATGAATGATTCTGCTAAACGTTACATACTCTTACGTCTATAGACAACAGGTGCAGGCAAAGAGCTACTCTCAAGCAAATTTTTATTTAAAACTCGAGCGGAACACCGACAAAGTGTTGATGGTGATCTGCATAAGGGTCATTGTATTTGGCTTCCACATTGAAACTGCTGGCAACTACTCAGTGGTACGAGCACTGAGCGACACAAATTGTTTCTCTCCCATGCACTTGCGGTCCAGCTCTTAATTCCGGTTTCCCCAATAATCAGAAAATTAATTTAAAAATAAAACTTACAAAATTGACCAAATTAAAAGTTATACTCCATGGGTACATACGGTATCGAATCACAAGTCTACTGCAGACAAAAGCCAGTAAACTGGCAAAATGTACGGATAAAGCAGAGTTTATTGAAAGAGCAAATGCTCATCTTGTGAGTGGGTGGGATCGTGGCCACACCTGGCGGAGGAGATCTCAACCACACTCTTCATTCTGCGTGGCCTCTGAGATTAGCTTCGGCAATGCGCAAAACACGAAGTTAACCCAAGGAATGTGCCACTACCAGACACTTAGGTCAAAGACGAGGCTAGAGCCTCCAATTCTTTTTTTCTTTTTTTTGATTGGCGTTTCACGTAAGCAAACAAGAAAGCGCCGTCATGATTCCGACGCTGCATCATAGAACAGTTGCTGAATAATATCAGTGGCACTGACCTTCCGAGTATCTTGGAGACGCATCCGTTGGAGACCTGCAGGATGCGCGAGATGTCGCACGGCCGGGCCCCGGAGTGCGCCAGCTCGACGATCTTCTGCCTCGTGGAGTCCGGCAGGGGGCGCCCGTTGACATACACGCCTCCGAGCTGGTTGACGCCGCTGTGTCCCTTGTGGGGCATGTGGTCCCCGGACAGCGCTCCCCGAACCAGCGGCTGCAGCTCCACGGTGGACAGCCGCGCCGGCGGGCTCAAGGCCCGCGTCACCCTGTATGGACATAATAGATAGACATATACTATATGTAGTAACACCGCCGGCGGTCTCTCGGTGTATTACGCCTAATCTGCCCTGCTGGTTAACCTGCGTACTTCCTTCCCCTCTCTATACTCCTGCGCCCAGAATAATACATCATTTTTATTCCCTCGCGCCAGCGATGAAAGTCGTTATCTGCTGTGTTCACATTGTCACGATTGAATATGCGCATCTGCGTTGTATATATTGACGCTCACAATATACAGAGGTGCTGAGACTTAAATATGCAAAGAACAGAGCGATGATAAAAAGAAAACGAAATAATAAAAATAATCATCGATATGTGGGGTATAATAACCCAAAACTACCATAGGATATTGAAAAACGCCGTAGTGGAGGGCTCCGGAAATTTCGACCAGCTGGCTTCTTTAACGTGCACCATAATTCGAGTACACGGGCCTACATCATTTTCGCCTCTATAGAAAATGCAGCCACCGCAGCCGGGATTCGATGCAGCCGAGTACCTTAGCCACTAGACCATCACGGCGAGACATAGTAAAACAAATGTACTCATAATAAATAATTTATATGTATTGCGATGCTCGTCGTAACCAATGTGTGTGTTCTTATACAAAGTATACTTTTTAGATGTGTATACACCGACATTAGTTGGAATGGTCGTTCGAGGACGCTTTTCCGGCGTCGTAAAAACACACCGATTTGCACAAAGGTATGTCTTCGGACGACCAATGAGCGTCGTGGAAGGAACACAGACGTCACTTAAACACACTTGCTTGTACGTGTATGTAAGTATACGTCTTGTATAATATTCCATGAGACATGCATCTGTTGCGTGGCGATCAAAGCATCGGGCTTCGGTATATCATATCCAGTCGCAAGAACATATTGATCATTTTTATTTGCATTTATCTGGGCTGCGCATATACTGACGTCACTCGTTCTGGTGCCTTTTACGTCACTATATATAGCGGATAGGTGGCCGTGTATACGCGACGGTGTGTCGTTTTCAACACGCTTTGCTGACGTCACTCGAAGCAACATCATGGGTCGTTCGTACCGAAACGACTGGTGGTAGCTGGAGAAATCGCGCACGCTTTAGAAAAACCACGTCATCAAGCGACCGTATGACTGCGCCGGTGCACCAGACATGAACACAGCCCGTCGTCTGTATCCCCAAGATTTTCGCTTTAACAGCGGACCCACGTCATCACATGGTGCGCGCAAACTAATGAGGCGGAAAATGTGCCTCGCGTCAAGTAGTTCGTCCCAAACACTCATTCTCTGTTTAGTTACATTATTCCTTTTTTTTAGAACGTGAAATTTTGATTCTCCGCTTTTTTTCCCCTCACTTTTCTGATTTTACTCTTTTTATGCATTTGATACCCCCCTCCCTATCCTATCTGCCTAAAGATCTTCCCTTCTTTTTTTCAAAGATTTCTTTTCAGATTCCCTCCATTAATATGGTCCATACTTACCGCTTGCAAAAGAAGAATAATCTTCGCGCGTGAAATAACGTATGCATGGAGCCCGCATTATCACACCACCGGCGGAGCGTTATAAAAGAAAGTCGAAAAAAAAAGAATGCTATGAAAAATCGAAACTTTCGCGCATGTCCGAACCAGCTGCGGGAGACAGCCAATCAGGACACGCGTGCTTCGGGCGCGTTAATAAGTGGCCACTGAGGCTCATATGATGTTGGGCGCTGCTGCATGAGCCATCCGTCAATCCATGGAGCGCCGAGTGTGTCCGTGCCACCCTTTTACCGTAAGCGTCGCATCTCCGTTCCGTTATAATTGAGTGATTTTTAATGCGCGCATCCTCGTAACATGGCGACCGTTTTATTTCTTTGTTAGTTTTTGTCCTTGCATTTGCAGTTGTTTTTTGTGCGTGGTTTGTTATCGTTTCCCTTTTTTTTTACCTTGCTGTCTATATGATACATGCATGTAATAAAACCTGTGAGTATCGATTTTAAATAGTGTTGATCTTTTTTTTTTTATTTCATGGTACGCGATTCGTTTTCGAAATTGCAAAGGTATGCCATACACATTATCTGCGTGCCTTGATCACCTCTCGCTACTATTTATTTGCGCGTTTCGCCTTAAATATATTTGTATGCAAAGGTCCTCAGGGCTGTGCAGTTTAATTGCGTTCAATTTACGGTGAAGTAACGCAGACGCAACAGTTTCACCTGTCCCGTCGTTCTGTTCCGTTTCACCGTACTTATTTTCAATAAGCGTATACTTGACATCACATTAACCTGACTTCTACATAAACACTCGCATAACGTTGAACAGTTATAGCAGCTGCTGGCGGTTGAAGCATTATTTCTCCGAATATTACGCCTTTCTCGTTTTCTTAGTATAGACTCCTATCTGTAGTCATTAAGTTTAAGCCTGCCCGAAATCGGCTGTATAGAGTATGCCATGCACGCTTATTCAAGCATATCCACTCAGTTAGCCGGGCGGTGAAACACCGGAGACGTCCCCCCCCCCCCCCCCCATTTTTCGTTCGCCATGGCATGACATACAGAGAACAATATGACCATTTACCTGCCCGGGCCCCACTTTAGATCAAGGTGATCTCCCACCCACAGGAAAAAAAAAAATCTGCCTAAGCCCCACAGGTATACCGGATTAACGCACTCGTGTTACAAAGAGCTCACTAAAGCCTGCACCGCCAAATTCTTCAAAAGACAACGAGCGCGCGCGCATGAAAGGTAAATACACGGTATGTATTAGCAGCTATTTGACTCGCGGAAAGCGGCACTTCAAAAACAATCTCGCAGTCACCGCCGCGCCTTAGAGACCTCGGAAAGTCAAACACACGGGCCAGACGGCGACGGAAACCGCACGACTTCCAAGTGCTCAATCAAAAAAAAAATATATAAGAGGGTGAGGGAGGGGGACACGTTTAAGGCGCAGCGGGTGGGTGGAGGCCAACCCGCAGATTTGGGGAGAGGGAAAGGAAGAAACGCGCAACAGTGTTGGCCCCCCTGGAGAAATCTTATAAAAAAAGAGGCAATGTTATAGGTACCGTCTTTACTCGATTATAACGCGCGCTTCTTTGACTTATAGTTTAGCATGACACAAGTGTTAGAATATAAAAGTATATAGAAAGGTCACGCCTTGTTCTGTAAGTTACCCCACAAGATCGTAAGGTCTTCCCTCTCTCTCTGTCTCGCCTTCTACCCATTATAGCGCGAAGCTATGCCTACCAGTGTATTCACTGTCTATATCTCTCCTTCTACTTGCAATTTAATTCCCCTGGCACTGCCTGCACTTCGCGAGCTCTCGGTCAGCTGAGATGGTATTGCAGTGTGGCTGTTCTAGATAATGCGTTAGTACCGGGTTCGAAACCCGGTCATGACGATTGTTGTTTTTCTTTTCTTCGAACCCCTCCCTTCTATGCAGGTGTACAAGGAGCTTTCTATGCATATGTTTTCATAAACTGCACGGCAGTGGACGGTGTTTTTCTTTCTTAAGTCTTGTTTAATAACCTTGCAGACTTCCGCAAATCTTTCGTGCCCCACGCGAAAAAAAAAAATCTGGTGCGCGTTGCAGTCGAGTAAATACGGTAAGCAGGTAACTGCGGTAAAAAGAAAGGAACTATAAGTGGACTTGGGGCTCAGAACAAGGTTGAGGTGACGTTTCGGCTCTATGTGTGTGCAGTGCTATATATGCACGCACGCAGGTCGAGCTACGCTGCCCGCTGCCGTTTTGACGGATTAGGCAGAGCTTTGCGAGCACGCGGCGCGCTGTGTGGTGTACAGGGTATGGAATATATACACACGATGAAGCACGTTTTCGAGGCGCAGCCGTCACTGCTTCTGAAATCGGCACAAGTCGAGCCGTGTCTCCGCAGCATTGCGCAGGAACGAGAGCACGACCGCGGTTTTCCAGCTAAGATGATTTATACATATACTCGGCTTTATTTGACTGACCGCTACCACGTTTTGGCTAAGATGATTTTATACATACACTCGGCTTTATTTGACTGACTGCTACCACGTTTTGGCTGAGATAATTTATACATATACTCGGCTTTATTTCACTGACTGCTACCGCATTTTGGCTAAGATGATTTATACATATACTCGGCTTTATTTGACTGACCGCTACGACGTTTTGGCTAAGATAATTTATACATATACTCGGCTTTATTTCACTGACCGCTACCACGTTTTGGCTAAGATGATTTTATACATATACTCGGCTTTATTTGACTGACCGCTACGACGTTTTGGCTAAGATAATTTATACATATACTCGGCTTTATTTCACTGACCACTACCACGCTTTGACGGCACCAGAGTACCGCGAAAAAACTGTAGACCCACATATTTTGACCAGAATTTTATTGCTGCGCAGGAATTCATTATACTCTGCAAAGCATCCCAGTGGCTTGATCGTATACGGCACAATTGTGGAATTAAGCGTGAACCAAGGAATCAATCTGGAACGAACTTTATTTGATTCTACCTTTCCGTTTCATTCTTTTTTTTTTGATTGCGTGTGAATCTAGGAAATGAAGTAGCACGCGTACACATGACATCGTCTCACTGCAATCCTTTGTCGTTTACAACGTGACGTGTAGTTCAGGAAGTGACGTCTTTGATAACAGAATTACGTGCAGGAAGCCAGCACGAAATACTCGAAGTAAATTAATTATGTAAGTATCAATTTTAGTACGCCAAAGTATTTCATGTCTACAGCGTATATTTTCAGTGCCCCGCTCTCTCATTTCGTGGCATAGCGACATATTTATGCAGCTTGCAGAACGATCAACGTCTCGCGGAGCTTCAAAAAAAACGCTATAGCCTGGACGTCGAGATGCTCCGCGTATCACAAAAGCAACAGTTGCAGCCGGGAGCCAGTACGCATGTCGATGTGTGTAAATAACTGTGGCGCAAAGCAAGCGCCGTTTACCGGGTCAGTTTAACAAATGTTCTCTCTCGAAACTGTATAAATTGTTTATTTGTATTTCTGCTGACTTCTGCCCGTTGAACGTGCCATGTGTCAACTACAAATTTGTTTTCATTAGTTTGCAATACGCCACTATCCTGTGTAAATATAGCACTCGTGTAGAATGAAAAATCTGCCTATTTCGTGGACTATCTCACCTGAATACGTTCCTGAATTTCGATAGTGAATGAATGAATGAATGAATGAATGAATGAATGAATGAATGAATGAATGAATGAATGAATGGCCCACTGTGCAAGAAGACGTCGCTTAATCATGTTTACATGTGTCAGTGCAGTGGCACTGACACAAACAGAGCAGTGGCAACAGGTATAGATATATGCTGCTGCTGCTGTGTACGCTTGTATGCGATCCGCAGCCACTACTCAACTACTCCGCAGAAATGAGGAAGGCACTGTATGTATTTGGTGGGATAATTTTTTTTTACGTTACGCAAGTATTTGTAAGTATTTCCCGCGTTACGTGGTGCTTTGACGATTTTATATATTTCTACCACCTTCTCTTCGGTACTAATTACTTCTTGGTCAATCTCTTTTTCTCTCCCTGTCTCTTGTTAGTGTATAGGTATAACAATCACGACTGCTGAAGGTTAATGAGATGGGGATGATGACATTATGTTCAGCAAGCAAATATACAGCGATACAACTCAGTTGTCTCCTGTCAAAAGGTTTAGGAAATAAGGAACTAAACGTTACGATGCAAACACGTGAGGTGAATGCAGTTTGCATCTTGCACGTGTATTCTTGGCTCCTCCGTGGCGTCTTGCCGGAGCATTGCTCTCAACACAACCGTTAATCAACGAAGAAAGAAATATCAATATTACGCTGTAAAATGCATCCCTGCTCACGATCCACTGGGAATTTAAAATGGAATTTTAAATGTTCACCCATTCGACCATCCACTCTCTCCTGGCAAGATATGCATGACATCTGTGAGCTGGCGACATTGGCACACATTCGTTGTTGCTATATAAACTTTCATGCTTCGTTTTTGTGGTTAAACGTTTATTAGGAGAATTTGATGGCGATTTGTGGCGCCATCTACTTCTCTTACATACTAGTTGCCATAATAACTACATAGCAGTTACACAATAGTGGACAAGCACGTATAGGCATGTGGGCACGTAGGACATGCATGTAGGCAGATGAACTAACATTCCTTCTCTGCAGCAGATGAAGCTCGAATATTCATGCGCATATATCAATCTCGCGTGTACTTTAGCCGTCGCGTGCTTGGCGCGTGTGTAAGCGTGTGCCACGTAAGCCGGCGCGCGGTCGACCTGACATCTCCGTCCGGTGAGCGTGCTGGACAGGCCGTGGATTATAGGGAGGGCGCGGTGGCACGCGTCATGCCTCGCTGTTCGTCGGTGTGCGGGAGTGACCGACAAGACAACGGCAGGCCTCGCTCTCCGAGCAAACACGCGTACCTTGTGCACCCACATGTCAGCCCAGGTATTATGTATACCGAGAACACAATTCCAGGCCTATGGCTTTCGGAAAAGCCCGGCTCCTCGCGCATATATAAACGCAACCGAAGAGGGGAGAAAAAAAATCCACGCGCCTCGACGAAGTTAATCGTGACGAGTGGTCTACGAAGGTATCGTTTTACCTGAGCGCTGCCCAATAGAATGTAAACTGAGTGACATAAAGTGTGTTTCTAGAAATGTTGACTTGTTTCGCCTTGCAGTTGTCGTTGGCATTCAAGGATGATTTAGAAAATCGATAGAGTGGAGGCCGAGGCGTATAACCAGATGATGGTACACCGGACTCGTGAGTCCCCCCTCCCCCCCCCTACCCTCCCAGTGATTTTTTTCGCCATGACATACAAAGCAAAAAAATAACCATTTCAAAGGAGGCGTCCCCCCCCCCTCCCCGAGATCAAGTCCTTGACTTAGAGGGGGGGGGGGGGGACCTCCTTGAAATGGACCTCCCTGACTCTAATGAAAGAAAGCATCTCCTGAGATGCTTTCCATCTTTCCGTAACCCCCCCCCCTCGCCCCTATGAGCGGAGGATTTGCCTCGAAAGGGAATCCCAGAACCCGCCATATTATCGCTGGCAAGATACCGTCTTGATTTGGGAAATAGTTGGAACATAGAGGACTCATCGTGTGCTATTGTGTTAAAGGTTTCCTTGAAAACCCTCGATATTTAGGCACATTTTATTAGAGCTCAACTCTTCAACACTCTTCTGGATAGGTTTTTTTTTTTTCGTAAGGACCGCGATCTCTTGCCTTATATTTAGCCTATATCTACGTTGAAGTCTATTGTAAAACCTATTTTTTGTATGTCTCACATATCTTTATAGCAACGGTTCTATACCGTGATCACAACGAAAGACAAGGCTACATCCGAAGGAGCTTCGCCCCTGATAGGCATAGGAAGCTAGCTGAGTGAAACCAAGACAAAAGAGCTAGCGTTAGTATATTAATCCAGACTCTAATATATCGAAATGGCAAAAAAAATGAAGGTTACTTTGATCTTTTAAGTAATTTGATGTCAAAATCATAAAAAAGACTGCGTTTTCGATGCGAACTTTGGTGCGAAAGTTGGCTGTACGGTGTTGCTTCACGACATTGCAAAGAAGCCAGTTTAACTGCAATATGTTTTTTTGTTACATTTAACAAAAGTGCGGGTTATAGAATAGTCAAGCAATATCTGTTGTTAAGAGAGTGTGCAATAACTTTGCACTACGCATTTCATGTGCTGCCGACAAATACACGTGTGATGAATTGAACGGAATGTATAATCTAGGCAACGGCTAAAGTAAGCCGTCGACGCCCGCGTTCTTTACCAACTGAAGGGGTGCCTCCCTTTCGCGCTCTGCTTCTCGAGAGCTCTCGATGACCGATGGGCAGAGCTCGCTGACATCTTCGCTGAACCGACTCGCTCGCAGAGACAGGCGTATATAACTGGTTCGGCATGTGCGCTGGTGGCGCCGGTTTGCCTCCGCAGAGTGCGTGCGTGTGTGTGAGTCTGTTCAGTTTGTAATTCATTCAAGTACAAATGTTTAAGTCTTATTATGCAGACGAGGAACGCAAAGTCGAGCAACTGCAGCGGTAACCTCGGTTAAGGATGACATAAGGATGATAAATTGTACCGCATGCCACAATTGCACAACGACAAACAGAATTGAATATCTAACCTACTAGGAAACAAAAAGGAAAAAAAACAAGAAAAAACATCTCAATGCTTGGCAATGAGTGCATCAGAACTGGGTGTTTGTGGGTGTGTTCGTGTTTATGTGTGCAGACCGAGCTTTCGTTTAGGGATCCCAACGAAAAGCGTTCGAGTCATTAAGTCGGGGACATCCGGGAGTTTAGTATTCTCACTAAATTAAAAAAACTCGCAAGCATCAAATAGAATCACCCTCTATAGGAGGACAGTATGAATCGGAGATCATTGAGTATAGAGGGACACTCCGTACCGTAGTACACATAAAACAGGCTGATGATGATGGCGATGATGATGATGATGGTGGTGGTGAATCAGCTCGAATGAATAAAAAATATTCAAAACCTGTTTTCGTGAATTACTTATTAGCAGATTGTTTTTTCAGCAAAATAATTGGAGGTCAACAAGTCCGCGAGCACAAAATTACAAAAAAAAGAGAAGTTAACCATATATAGCTTTAAAAAGAAAATCTGGCAACTTTCGTCTTATTAAAACAAGAACCTGACTGAACATTTCTTTTTTGTACCCCTTGTGTAATGCCTCGTTTCTCAGGATGCCATTTCAGATATCTTAAAGCAGAAACAAGTAAAGAAATTGCCAAAAGAAATTCAGTTGCCCTTTACTCTTTCATCTTAATGACGGATCCGTGTGCGGCCCACCGGATTTGTGTACTGCATTATTATATCTGAAGCACTTATCCGAACTGTCAGTTGCTTCTGTGCTCTAAAAAATGTCTAGTCGGCCCCGGACACAAGAGACCGCATACTGCAGCGACCGGTCAGTGCGTTTTGACCGCCACGCGTGCCTGCTTTCGCCTGAAAGCGCGCGCCGCACAGACGGGCGCCATCATGTGACAACTGTCTGAGAATAGTATATGGTGTGTGTGTATGTGCGCGGGAGGAGAAGGCGGGAGAGGAGAAGGCGCGAGAGGAGAGGACCACCCTCCTGAGATCCTCACAAGAATACCGCTGCCACCGCCGCCGGGACATCACGCTGCTCCACCGACGCGATCACAAAAGAAATGTCGGCATGCAGTTTTTGAACGCGCTAAAAGCGGTGACCACCCGGCTTTCAAAAACGAAAGAACAGTGACACGGAGCAAGGACGCTGGCTGCCCTGGTTATCGCCCATATGTCAAGAGATGATCGGCGACACATTCCGACGCCGATATGGGCTCTGTCAAAGGAACTCAGCGAGAACGAGAAAAAGAAAGGAAAAAAAAAACAGAATCGAACGAAAAAAAGTATATTCACGGAAGCCACAGAGCGGTGGTGCGTTGTGCTTCGCAAAGAATGCGACCTAGGCCGCGATGTGGACTGCCGCCCTCTGTAAGCAACAGAAATAAGAGAGGACGCTTAGGTAAAAAAAGTTGTGTATATACCGTTATACCACACATTCTTCACCTGCCAGCTTGGCTATGTATGCTTGGCTATGTATGCTTGGCTATGTATGCTATGTATGTTATACAGCAGGTGCACGTGTATTGCGCAGTTTATAGCTCGTGCAAATCCACGGATAATTAAAAGCCCGCACGCTAAACACTTTAACTCTGAACAGCAGTTATTTCAGGTCTTTGCAGAGAGAGCAGAAAGAGGAACGTTTCGAGTGAGCTGAAGGCGATGGCTTACGATGTATATGTATGCGAATACAGCCGTGGAGGCAACGCGCTATAGAGGCGCGTGTACTTAGGTATTTATATAGGTGCACCTTAAAGAGCGGCAGATGCTCGAAATCTTGCGGAGCCCTTCACTATGGCGTCCCTCGTAATCACATCGCGGTTTCGAGGCATAAAACTTCATTTATTATTATTATTATTATTATTATTATTATTATTATTATTATTATTATTATTATTATTATTATTATTATTATTATTGCCGTAGTTGTCATCATCATCAATGCATTGCACGTTACTCAAGTTAAGTTAATTAACACAATTCTATCACTGTAATTTGATTACTCTGAAGTGTGTCGCGAGCGCAAACGAGTTTGCATCAAAGCACGTTGGTACACTCACCAATTCGTGAGCGTTCCGATATACGACATCTATAGAACAAATACAGACGACGAGGAGAGTAGGGGAGGGGGTCACGTGACGTCTTCTCCGCCCGTCTATATAGCCGCGGGTGTGCGCGCGATAAGCGATCCCACAGACACACCCACACGAGCGCACGCAGAGCACGACGCAATTAGCGCACGTCATCCGCTGACAGCTGCCTCCTCTGTGTACCGCGGACCCCCCGCCTTTCTCCGTTCACGTGAACCGGAGGGAAGCGCGGCATGCCGGCCCCCTTCACAAGCTTGCCGCTCGCGGTGCCGGAGGGAGAGGTAACTCAGGTTGCGCGCACCACAGCGGAGACTACGTGCATCTTTGAGAAGGACATACGCGCCACGGTGGAGCTCACCTTAGTTTACTGCGGATCTCTGAAAGTGTGCCACGCTATGTGCATCTAAACTAAGAGGTAACGTGGCTTGACAAACTATGTTCACACATATGCTTGGTTGGTGCCGTGCCGGACGACGGAACAAACTTGCCGCACACGTAGCCGCGCGTCGGCTTTGTGGACTGTACCTGTATATATGTGCAGGGTAAAAATGCGCCAGCAAACTAGAATTTATATTCAAGATTGCACTCTCAGAAAATGCTGAAGAGTATTAAAGTACATGACCTTACATTAGAATACCCTTTTAGAAGAAGTCAAACTCCAGGAAGCAAACTTGAATGCACCTACGTCAGTTAAGTCAAACACAGGAAGCCGAACGTCTACCACGTGGCGCATAGCAGCTGCAATGTTTTCTACATATGGTGCCGGTTTGCCAAACATTAGCAAATGACCAGCCTTTCACTTTCCGAGCTCGTCTTCTTCTGAGAAGACGCAACCTGAAATCTACAATGAGCACAAACAGGTATACGGTGTAATGATTCGGTCCAAGGGGTTTCAAGTGTCGTAGGGCGCGCGGCGCAACTCCCCAGTGCGCGAATCACGATTCGGAGAAGCGAAAGCTCTTAGCACTGCACGCAACTGTTGGACGCGCGGCCGAGACGAAGCGCGCGCTATCTACCTCCCTCCTCGTGCAGCGGAGCGGACCGATGCGGTTGCTGATAAGAGGAGCGATTTCGCGACTGACCAACTGTCGCCTCCGTCCCGTCGCCGGCGTTCTCTTCACGCAGCCGTGTGTCGGCGAGATAAGAGAGAGAGAGAAGAAGAAGAAAAAAAACAAGCCCACAGTCCTATACATGCACCTGACAAGTTGTCGCAAAGAGCGGTGGCAAAAGTGAAATGCAGATAAGAAAAAGAAAATAATCAGTGACCGCCACCATTCCAGTGATCGTGAAAACTTCAAGGGCAAAGTGTGCGGTGATGTTCGCGTGGAGATCAGTGTTTGCTCCTTCAGCGAAGCGTCGATGCTTCTTGGTAGAAATGATTGATTTGATTTCTGGGGTTTAACGTCCCAAAACCACTATATGACTATGAGAGACGCCTTAGTGGAGGGCTCCGGAAATTTAGACCACCTGGGGTTCTTTAACGTGCACCCAAATCTGAGTACACGGGCCTACAACATTTCCGCCTCCATAGGAAATGCAGCCGCCACAGCCGGGATTTGATCCCGCGACCTGCGGGTCAGCAGCCGAGTACCTTAGCCACTAGACCACCGTGGCGGGACTTCTTGGTAGAAATGACTCGAAACTAAAGACATTGCAAAAGTTGTATGATATGAGGAAGAGGAAGAAACAAAAAGAGGAAATGTAGGGAGGTTAACCATGAGCGTCCGGTTTGCTACCTTGCATTGGGAATAAAAGGATGGGAATTTTAAAAAAGAGAGAGAATGACAGCGTTTCACGCACAAAGATTTACAGTGTACTCACTGAGGCCGGAAACTTTTCTGGCCACTTCAGCATTCAGACATGCGACGGGGAAATCGCGGCCTTGTAGAGGGTCATGGGTAATCCGTGGGGACTATATATAGTGAAGCGCTGAACACACTGGATTGGGAACCTCCACCATGTGTCAGGGCCGTTTGGGCTAACGGAGTATTTAGCTGAGCGAAACAGCTAGGTGTGGCGTCAACACCCGAATTTTTATTTTAAACATTTTCTTGCTCACCGAGCGTCTCTCGTAGCAAACGCGGCGTTTTTGGAATCATGACAGAGAAATTATGTACAAGAAAAAAAAAACCTTTTTGTTTTCGTTTTAGTGTTGCCTTAACTGCCGTATAATAATTATGGCGCAGACTGAAGTGAAATCGAGTGGACGATTAAAATGAGCCCTTCCGTCGGCGGGATCCCAACCCACGATTACGATGATACAGAACAGCGATACAGGCCTTAACGACACAAACATATATCGAAATCGATGCATATCCAAAAACCCGGTGCAAGAGCGCGAAGCATCAGAATTGTGTCACCGATCTCTCCTCCATTTCCCCCTTCTTTCTACGGGTGTGAAGTATACGTCTACCCCGATCCATTGAAAAGAGGCAGGGGACGCAATCGCCCCTCGCCGCGTTCAACCCCTCGGCAAACCTTTCTCATCTCAGGTCCCCGTGTATATATACACACCGTCATGCACGTGTGAGTGAGTTATATATATCTTGCGCATTATTCGGGTTCACCCGCATG
Source organism: Rhipicephalus microplus (assembly GCF_043290135.1). Lineage (NCBI taxonomy): Eukaryota > Metazoa > Arthropoda > Arachnida > Ixodida > Ixodidae > Rhipicephalus > Rhipicephalus microplus. The sequence goes on from NC_134701.1 coordinate 188,345,157, forward strand.
CGCCGATGGCAACCGATAGTTTTCGTAGTTATGCGGGAGCGGATCCCGTTCGAGGGGGGTATCACACAGCGTCGAATCGCGGAGGTATAACGGCTGCGGATACGTGGCAGCAACAGATACCCGTCTCCCTCTCCTCCACCTCCTCCCTTCACGCATCTTAGTATATATATTTTTTGCCTACGTTGTGCACGCATGCGCGCGTGCATGGTGTTGAGTTTCCCGTACAAGCCGCTCCCCTTCACGCCGCTATTAATCTTCGCTTTTCAGCGATGCTCGTAAAAAAAAACAAAAAAACATAGGGATCGTAATGCCGTATAGGGGCACGCGCCGCAAATTCATATATTTCGTCATATAGTGTGACCCCAGTCGGTGGCGTGAATTGCGGCCGCGTTGCGGTATAGTGTAGGAGGGGGGAGATACTTTCTTATCTCCCCTATATACCTCAACACTGGGGCATGGTTCCTCCATAGGCCATATACCTCCCCACACAACCTCACGACGTTGTTCACGTTATACCTAAATATGTTTTCTTTATATTCTCTGTTGTAACTGCCCATAAGCGCGCTGTGTATGTGCGCGCGTGTGACTTTCTTTCCTTTTTCTTTCTTTTCTTGTTTCTTTTTTCTCTATTGCGCCAGTGTAGGGTAGCGAACCGCCTGGTCAACCTCCCGGAATTTTCTTCTCTCTTTACCCATGAGAGTCAATAAAAGGCTCTTTGTATACGCTCTTGATTGCAAACATTATAGATGGCAGTGGTTTGAACGTAAACGTGATGCCACGCGTTAGACGTAATGCAGTCATTGCTGAACGACGCCTATGACAGTGCAGACAAATAAATAAATAAATAAATAAATAAATAAATAAATAAATAAATAAATAAATAAATAAATAAATAAATGCGACGCATTGTGTCGGCAGCTTTCGTGACATCGTCGAGCAACAATGAGTTAGAAGCGCCTGTGTATTTACGTTTTTGAAGAAGGAAAATACACCTTATACGTCCAGCGACATCTGTCACGGTGATGTATTGGTCTCCCCGTCACCACTTTGCGTTCGTAAAGGCATAGTTCTTCCGTCCCGTGTCGTTCGTTTTTGCAATGGCTCTGCACTTGTCACCGCCGTACAAACTCTATACCGCTAGAGGGGGATAAATGTTGGCTCGTCGTCAGAAAAGGGTTGCCTTATTGATGCGAGCGTATGAACTTTGGTAGATGTGGCGGTTGAGTTCCCACCAACGCTGGTATGAGTAGTCGGAGGAGGGCAACAAGATAAAGCGTCGGCGTCTTGATGTTTTCTACCTGACTTGCAAGTTATGTCAAAGTCGTACTCCTGCAAGCGTAGTATACATCGACCCAAGCGTCCGGACAAGTTCTTCAGTGTGACACTATACCAACGCCATATGATGACACTAACGTCAGCAATAAAGCCCTTATTTTTGTTTTTTGCTTCAGAAGAAAATGTTCTGAGCATTTCTATACATCTGCTATGTCACACTAATAAACAAAGCGATAGATTAGACTTTTTTCATATTGTTTCATTTTACGTCATAGCAATGAAGCGTTGCTGGGTTGAGAAGATAGAACTGAAAAAACCATGGTTTCTGCTTTTACTGTATACTCACGCACTATATGTATATCCAATTAATTAACCTCTGCTTGTCAATCTGTGTATTTTCTCAATGACATGTCATGCGCACATGTATAGACATTGTATACAAAAATGGTTTGAAAATAATCGAAATGTGTTCGGATGCCTTCTTCCAAGCCTGGCATATAGTGCATGCATTCATTCGACGCTCATGTTTCTTTGTTGCCTGTGAACACGGGCACATACGCGCTCTGGGGGATCGCCCCATGCATTTTCGACTTCTTCTACAAAAAAAAAGATATATAGAGGGAAATTAAATCGAGAGTTGTTTTGTAAAATCAATCTTAACTGCAGAATATTGAGTAATCAACAGAAATAGAGCACGCCGCTGTATATTTTGTAACGATATCGAATAAGCTCAACTTCTGCACTTCTAACATTTGCAGAAAAACTGCAGTTTGAAAAGCACACGAACGCACACACACACATTTTATTCATTTACTCATTTGTTTGGACAGGAAGTCAGTCAATCTATACACTCGTTCCTCCCGTGTTGTTTCTCTATTGCGCTCATTACAAGCCATTGATTTGGTTGCTTTATCTATAGGTGACAGTCAAACAGTGTATATATTACTATAAAATATTGCGCTACGATTCAACACTTAATGATGTACTATGGCTGAGGCGAATGCGTGTACATCAACATGCAATGCGAAACTGTTGGACGGATGCATATACCGATGGTAACTGTCTATTTTATACAGTCGATCCTCTCGAACCACTCACGCATGCAAGAATTGCGCCTCACGTGGAAAGGCTCTCTATAAATACCTCTCATGACACAATACGCGCGCAATTGAGTAATTGAAAACGTGTTAATTGTTATCTCTGGTAGTGTAGTTAAACTGTTATTGCAGTATATGCTTGATCTGTCTACGCTGTATGCTGGCGTGAAAGATATGGGAACGTATGAGGAGCAGTCGTTCTTGAACTCCCTCGATTTGTGCATCACATGAAGCCGTTTTAATACAAGCACACACACACACATAACTTGGGGCCGCGATACAATTTATACGCTGGCGATCTAGACGTCAACTGAAGTGTGTAGTCATATAAAGCGAAACCAACCCACAACAAAGAGCGCGTTATAAATATATGACACCCCCCCCCCACACACACACACACACACACAAAATAAAGGAGATAAGGATAACCCGCAGATTACAAGGGATAACAAAAACTAATAACATCTGCTCAACGGGCACTGACGAAACAGCATAACTTATGGCCTTCCTTTTATCGTGCTACCACAATAATATGTTTCTCAACAGGAGAGAAGGCAGGGAGATTAACCAGGCACATTCCCGGTATGCTATACCCTATATACGAGTTTTTAAAATTGGTTTGTATCACTGCGTTATTAAGCACTTTTTGTCGCTTTGGGGTGGTAGTAAAGCCAGCTCTTTTTAAAACCACGTGACAGGTGTGACATACAATGCTGCCATTTGTTGAGCTATATATATAACTGTTGCCTTGCTCCTTTTTAGTGGAAGTTGTGTGTCGTGGGATTTACCCATCTGGTGTGGCACACATACCCGCTTATGATGCCCACCTGCTTTACCAGGACACGAAAGCCTCAAGTATAAAGGCTCCACTGTGGAAATAAATAATTTCAAACAGAAGCGGGACGAATCGTCGCGTCAGTAACTCTCATTGACTGGCTCGGCGTGCAAGCTATCGGTTTCGATGTGACTCACGCAGAACGAAGCTTTGCATAGAAAAGGTGGGCTCATTCCGTGGATACAAATCGTATACGCAATTTAGTGCAAGTCTATCGCTGACGCAACTATATCATTACGGTAACTCGCACGGGCGCGCATTCATCGTCAAGACATGAATATCTCAAGCGTATACACTTAAAACACAAATACACTCATTAATGTAATTATTTCTTATCTTTTCCACGCTCTACGTCTACACTTTGTATATTTCACTGTATTGAATCTATGTATTTATGCTCTAGACACACATGCTGAGTGTTGTGCATTATTGTGGTCTGGGCGGGGATCGGTGCATTGTCAGGCATTCAGTTGCCTTTTCACCACCCCTTTCCATTCAACCACTGGATAAGTGATGTATGTTTAAAACTATGATGATGAATAAACTTCAAACTTAAAACTTCAAACTTCGTCTGTGCGCGTACAGACGCTCTTGTTTAATGCACTAAAAAATGGGTGCTAAGATTTATAGGCGATTTGTTAAACCGCAGCGACACCTTGCGGTAAATACAGGCGTAAAAAGTGCTCTCATCAAGACGTGTACAAGTCTGAGTGCATGCAAGGCCTGCAGCGAGTGCACGCACACATAAAGCTGCAGCCGCGGTGCTCAATTCACAAGCCACGCGCGGAATTCATTCAGCTGCAGTCTTGTATTTGTGCACTTGGCGGTATGCAAATATGACGTATACGAGCACACAGTTTAAAGCGATGCATGAGACGTTAAACGAATGAGCTTTTGAACGCGTCATCGCTTATCGCATCTCCACCACCCCTTTCCAACTCTCCTCTTACTTTTTTTTTGCGTTCTTTATAATTCACCAAGTGTTCACACCGACGGATGAAGCTGTCCGCAAGAGTAAAAGCAAAATATACAGATCTCAGTCGGGGGGCCTCACGCAAGTTGTCTTTAACAAGCATGCACCACGCATTTCAAACACACTGGAGCTGCAACGTTTGGAAGTCGCGGCGTGACAGCTCGGTTCCCGCTTTTGATGGAGTGCGCGCCGTGAGGAAACAATTTCTGTCCGCCGCGCGCCCGGCCATTAGCAAATGGAACGCGGTCTCATATGAGCATCCACTGTGGTCTTTCGGGCGAGAGAGAGATAGGAGGAGGAGGAGGGAAGAGCGAAGCTTATATCTATAGCTCGCACACCCTTTTACTGGAATGAGGGAATTACAACAGGGTGGCGTCATGCATGGGTCGTCAAACACGAATGTCTCTATTTAGATGCGTGACGAGTCACCCTTTCAACACCTCTCTCTCTCTCTCTTTCATTAAGGCCGAACGTGCCTGTGGTGATGAGGGTGGCGAGTCGAGCCTCCGAGGAGGACTTCACATAGCGTATACTATACCAGCATGTCATATGTATATCACACCGACAGCAAATGTGCACGTCTTTGAGGATATATTCCAGGTCATCACAAAAGGGAATATAGTACTGGGAATGTGGCCTGTATTTCTGGAGGATGTGGTGTTTGTTGATGTATTATTCTCATGTATAAGCTTAATTTCGTCGTGGGATCTGAATGACGAGACGACCTGAAGAACGGAGGCGTTAACAGGAGAGACGGGCTTTTTAGCAAAGGGAGATCGTACACGAAGCGTGTAACGCGAACTCAAATTTCAAAATTAGTGACGCGCGAACAGGTGTAAGCGTGTCAATAAAGTGCGATCGACACCGGAAGGAACGTCGGGAGTTCGAAGAAAGTACAAAACAGGTAAACACTTTCCCGTAGACACACAAAAGGAAAGGGTCATCGGAGTCACGCGCACAAAGAGAAGTCGTCTGCTCACCTGGCGTACAACAGTGGGGGCGTAGCAGACGACGACGTCGACAGGAGGCGAGCCGCAGCAGCCTTCAAGGCGCGCCCATGGTCGGCTGGCTAGCCGGCGTCGCGCTTCGGACCCCCTCTTCCGGTCGGCGGCCGCGAATTTTCCGGGGCCGTGGGAAGAGCGGTGTCGCACGCTTGGCCAGAGACGGCGGGCCCCGCGCCCAACGGCTTTCACGCCCGAACTCGCCGACCCGAACTCTCCGGTCGCCCCGCTCTGTCGCGCTCGGCCGCCGACGCTGTCGGCTCAGATAATCGCCGCCTCGGACCAATGGAGCGCTGCGTGCGGGCGTGACGTCAGCCCTCGCCCTCTCCACGGGGGTCCGCGGACACGCCCCGCAAACGGCGCATCTCATTAGCTCCGCGGGCCAATCGAAGCCGCGTCGGTTCAGCCGCGGGAACCGCCTTCGCGAAACCGCCTCTTCGCTGTGGTGGGGGGTCGGCGACTGTTTCCAAAGGGGGCCCAAGCGGCTTGCGGGAAGGTGGGGGGTTCGGGCCCCTCTCTCGTAGTGGGGGTCTATGCGAACCCTCCTTCCCTTGTCCTCACCCGTGGGACTACGGCGGTTGACTGTGTGCGTCGACGCTGGCGGGGGGTTCCGCGGCGGACCGGAGTCGTCGAAGGTTGCGGGGGCAAAAACGCGCCCGCTTCCGCAGCTGGCCACTTGCCTCCCGCAGCGTGGATAAACGGCGTGTTTTCCGGAGGGTTTCGGCGTGGAGCCCGTGTGTGTGTGTGAGGGTGTGTGCGGCGTCGTGCGCGGGCCCAGCAGGTCCCGTCGCAACCTGCCCGGGATCGTGCCCTGAGGATCGACGGCGAAGTGACCACTGCTGCCAGGAGGTAGCCAAGTCGATGGCCGGTGTGGGACACCACTTTCTGCGTTGTTTGGACTTTGACGAGTGGGCGCACATTGGACAACATGGCAGGCGCATTGCAATTTCGAGCGGTTCATGTGGTGGCAGCATGTAATGCGTCAACGTGATCATTCCCACACGTCGGGGCGTCGGCCAAGTTTTGGTAGATTTTACTGTAGATTTTCTGATAATTTTACTGGTAATTGGTAAATCAACTTTCAACAAATTATCCATAATAATGAAATCAGCATCTCAATTGGGACATACTATACAAGCAGCTTCAGATTATCTCTTTAGGTTTATTTTTCGGGCGAGAAAACGTATACGTCTGTTATGAAACATATATGAAAAAAACAAGTGTCTTGCGTAAACTATAGCTTGAGGAAAATAGCCTATAGTGACCGTTGCCGAACCACGAAACAAAGTTGAGTTGCTTAGCACGGCGCTGCAACTTGCGCAAGATGGGGTGTAACAAGTGCCTATGAAAATTCGGCTTTGAAAATGCAAACGTATATTTATACCGTCTTGCATAGAAACTGAGTGTTCCGTGGTTATCGCGCTAGGTAATGAGGTCCACTGGACAGCTTTCAGCTCTCCCATAGTCGAGTACTGAGTACTATAAATCTTTAACCACTTTTTCTAAACACACAACTCCTTTCGTATCGAGTCGGAAAGTGTAATCACTGCCCATGGGACGGCTTTATGCTCTCCCATAGTAGAGTACCTAGTACTCTAAGTCGTTAACCAATTTTTCTAAACACAACTCTATATAAGTGGGTCTTCGATTACTAGGAATCGCCCCTGTATTCAGTCACGCGACGGCTTTATGCTCTCTCATTGTAGAGTATCAAGTACTCTAAATAGTTAAGAACTTTTGCCAAGCACACGTTGTTTAAATGAAACCAGGTGGTCACTTATGAAGCATGTCCCGCTAACGTCTCCAGCTATTTAATAACCGCCTACCATGCTTGTGACCTGTATAAGACTGTTATGTTTATATTGGGTAAATATTATAAGATATATTCATGGCAGTTCGAAAATCACTGTTCATTCCTCTTTTCTTTTTATTTTCCGTAAGCCGTGGAAATTGACAAAATGTAAATATTTCAAGAATGGCGGGAATTGATGCAGTACATGTGCAATGAATAGTCATTCAAACGAAAGACGCAGCTAGTGATGCGTGTTCAAGTATACCGTGCATGAAGTCAAACAGTCATCAGTCACATCTACACACCCACTACAACACTATAAGGCCCATCCTTAGAGATATCCAGTTACCTATACGTCTAGTGACGTCAGCTGACTCTTTCATATATGGGCAACAGCATAGTACAGCAATATGTGTAGGCCTATCAGAATCAGAAATGGTTTTATTGAGTCATTCAATTAATACAGAATGTGTGTATACAGAAAGAATAATCCCGTAGTCAGATACTGAATCGTCCGCTCAAAAGATGGATTAAAGGACATGAAAGAGAAACAACAAGTCGGTACATATTGATAAATTGTACTCTTAAAACTTATACGTCGCTAATCTCTGCTCCATATGTTTATTAATAGAGGAGAAAATAAAGGTCGACGATTCTTTTTTAAATTTCGCGCCAAAATATCCGCATGTGATTTCACGAATTTCGAAGTGTACCTCGTGTTCTGGCAACAATGGCTCAACAAAGTTTCCTGGAACGGGGTAGGTCAGGTCTGTCATCCCCTCAGAGAACAACGAAGTTTATTTTCGCTATAGAAACTACGTGGGACCTAGATAGTAGATGCCGTCAAAACCTGTGACGTCACCATGTTTAGCGGGGGAAATTTCAAGGTGGTGGAGCTATGCGCCTTTTCTTTCCGTGTGTTTTCTCGCTTTCTAAGTACGTTATTATGGCTAGAAGGATCATTTTCGAATGGTGAACGAGTAATTTACTAATTTGACAACAGTCGTTTTTTCTATTAGTGACGCTCTAAGTTAAGCGCGTAAACAAAGACGCTTACATTGGCCGGTGAAGTTAAACGTCAACTTCACTACAAACGAAACAACAGCATCCAACGTTCTGCAACTACTTCTTAGCGCGAATGTGACAGTGTAAATGTTAAATCTGTGATGCCCCCGGAACGAAATCAAAAAGCAACTATACGCAAAAGGCGTTGTCGGCTTCACCGCCAAACTAGACTGCCTTGTTGTGAAGCCTTCTTTCATTCAACAATAGTAATTGTTGTTTTTTCATTTTTACAAAACTAGGCAGTTCAACTTATGATTATTCTTATATTTATTAATTTTCTTTTTACTATTCATAGTGTAGCTGTTTGGCGCTCCCTGCGGGAATGTTTTTTGTTTTTTTTCAATCTGTGCCGGAAACGTGAGGTGAAGCCCCGTACGTACTCTAGATCCTCCACTACATTGGCCGTGTTTACATCGCGTACTGAACCAACGAATGCATTATTTAGGACTTATGCAATTAAAACGTGAGCATTAACAAAATAATATGAGCCAAAAGAGAGCGAGAGCAAAGAGATCTTTACTGCACTATGCATGGACGCCTTCGCAGCACCAAGAGTTTCTGTGCGGTGAAGAAAACTATAAAAAGAAAAAAGAAACAATTTATTAGTTAATAACGTTGTAAAATTTTTACCTGGTGTATTTAAACCGATTAACAACCCTGCCTTTCCTCTCTCTCTTGTTATCGTCCCTTTCATTTCTAAACGTGACACTCTAAAGAGAAATATACATCTCACGACTCCCTTAAATAAAGTCAACGTGACTGACTAGAAAAAAGTTACACATGTGTAGAGTCGCATGTGCAGCAAGTAGAGTTAAACGACGCCCCCCCCCCCCCCTCTCTCCTTTTTTTTTTGTTCTTAGAGCATGCGACAAACAGGCATGGCCGCTGCAGCAATGAAGCTACGCGCCCATGGCGGTATTTCAAAAAGAAAGCTGTCTATAGGCTACTTACCTATGAATGTTCTAAATAAGTTATATTTAAGGCATTTCTATGTATGCTAGACATTCAGGAAACAATAAAAAACACACTGCAAATAGTCATTGCTGTTTAGGCGTATATTGAAATATGCATTTGTAAATTTTTCTTTCAATTTAATGTAAGCATGCTCTACACCCTATCAGCTCCTTAAGTTCAGGATATAAGCATAAAGCCGGACTTTTCTCTTCTGGTTCGTATAGCCAGCATTTAACCAGGATTGTCTCCGATTGGCTTGAACTTCTTTACTTGCCTTAGTATAGACGCCAAGCGAAGCCGCTTGCTTCAGCGATTACGAAACCCGTATGTAGTGAACGGACGCTACAAGATAATACGACCAAAAACGACGTACTTGGTGATGTCGAATCTTGTGGACGGTGTAAAGGGCGAGCTCCTTCCTGTTCTATCGCATTGTCACCTCTCCAAGCACACTGTCCTACCTATGTGCATTTTCAGCATCATTATCAGCCCATGGCTACCACTGAATTAATAAGGTCTCTCCCCAGGGACACATGCTCTTGCATCACAAAGGAATAATATTACGCCTAAAATCGTTTAGACTGAGTGGTTTGTTGAGAATTGAGCAAAGAGAGCCAATTCCGAAGACAGCGTAGGTAAAGATGGTGCAACACATTATGATGCCAGCCTATACGATTAGTGTCTTCACATGTGTGTTAATGTGCACCTGCAATGCAGGTCTGTTTTGAGGATCATGCCGAAACGTCGGGGAACTTATCTCATGCCCGGGACCGATATAGCAAACCCATGAGCGTCCCCTTCTCAAACTCTGACGTCACCCAGACAGAAAAATAACCTAAAATAAAAATGGTGACTAGCCCGCTCCTACGCGCAGCAATAGCAGGCGTAAATCAAATTAAACATAAATTAAAAGGGGTATAAAAAGTACCCAAAGCGCAAATTTAGGTATTTCTTTGAACACCAATTGGAAAGATGAAATTGGGGCACGGTAACGCATATAGGTCCCAAAACGTTGGCACAACAAGCACAGAAAGAACTCGTATAGGCCATTTATTTTGTATTCTTGACAGTTCAATGAAAGTGGAATGATAGATGGTTGTCTTCACGTGCCCAAGAGAACCGTGTGCCTGCCTTGAATGATGTCCAGGAGTAGACGATCACTGGTAAGAATTGAAGGAGGATGATCCATATCATCTGAAAAAAGTCTTCAAAACTTTACAGGCACACAAGCGTCCCCAGTAGCACATCTCGGCAGACCTCTCAGGAAAGTTATATTGCTTGATTAAGTTTTAATCAATCGTATTACTATAGTTTCTGCCCATTTTTCTTTTAATGACCTGGCAGCTAAATGGCGTCACTATAGAGTCAATATAAGTAATGAAGTACTCCATACACGAAATGTGTAAACCGTTCTTATAGATAGTTTGAAACTCCGCTTAGTTTCCGGAGCTCAACTTCAGCATGGACCCGTATTCACAAACCCGTCTTACGCTAAAATTTTCGTAAGAGAAAAGCCGGCTGAGTGCTGACCAATCAGAAAACGCACTTACGAAACAGATGTTTTGTTTACTTGGCCTCAGTTCTGCTTTAAAGAGTGATCCACAAAATATGCTCACCAGATCTGCACCGTTGGCTTACAGCGACACGCAAAGCCAGAGCAAAAAGTGCGTACGGAAATACGCACTTCGAAGCCAGTATCATACGGCTTGTGAAAATCCGAATTCGAACCTACCATTAACTGAAATCGCTGGGGATAGGGGATGGGGCACTCTGCTGATTGTAGCGTAATCTGTTGACTGGAAAACAAAGTCATATGTGCTATATGTATTCTGTGTCTTACGTTGTGCAGAGCTGTGAACGCCGCCGCATTCTTCCGACAAGGCAGCGCATAGAGCAGCGAGGGGTTGGTGTTTCGCGTTGCTGTTTTGAGATGGCGCAATGGTCTGCAGACTCCCGCAAAGTGGGCCATGGCGTGTTCTGGTTTCGATACTATAGTTTCGCAACTAGTACGATTGAATAACTGTGCTTCGAAGCTTTGCTTAACATAATGTCGCTGCAATAGTACAGACGTTACAGCGTAAGCTTCTTGACACTTACAGTGAGGCGCATAACGTTCAGCGCTCACGTATCCCAACGTGCAGCTCAGCATCGGTTTTCTTTCGAAGATTGTAGTCCGTGAGCCAAAATTTGGGATGCCGGGTACAGATTGATCGAGAATACCAAATATTCTGCTGGAGTGAGAACAAAGCCTCGAGCACAGGCTTTCTGCGTATTAAGCAGGTCTTCTTCCACGGAGCTCCACCCCTGCCTGACACTATACCTTGGAAAAAAAAAAAAAAAACTTTGAGAGCGTCATGTAATAGAACAAGTCTCCTTATTAGCGTATGTTATGTGATATTGCGTGGCAGAATCACGCAAACTCACCAGACGCCAAAACATGTAAATTGCGCAACGAGTGGGCAATTTAAAAGTACATGCATCCAGCCATTACAGAGTGTGCCACTGCACAGGTGTGCGTAGCACCTACGTACAGGTAGTCGGTATACTTCGTGAATTTGCAAGATGAGTAATTATGCCGTATAGTGGGCACTAAACATGCTGTCAACCCACTATACAATCTAGAATCGTTTGAAACAGCCCACGGAACGTGCACAAATGCTCTTTTACATGTAACATTGTCGAAAGCTATGCATCACGGGGCCAGATTACTTTATTGTGTTTTAGATCTAACCAGAAAATATTTCAGGTCGCGGTATGGCGGACAATTTATTGATAATCTCGAAACACAGTGATTGTTAATATTGGAAGCATGCAGGCTTTGAGAAAACAAAAAAATGGCAGCATATCCACGGAGTGAATGATGGAGAGTGGGGCGAAGCATTCGTCCGTTTATTCGTTCTTGCTTCCGTCCGTCCATGCGTCCGTCTGTGTGACCGTCCATGCATCCATTCACCCGTCCGTGCGTGCGTCTGTTCGTGCGACCGTTCCTGCGTTCGTCCATGTATCCGCCCCTGCGTCCGTTCATGCGTCCATCGATGCATCTGTCTGTGTGCCCGTTCGTCCATCTATTCAACGCTCCAAGTACCACCATCTCGCATCTTTTCATCATATATTCCCCATGTAGAAGCACCGCCATCCAGCGGACATTCCAAGGACTAAACGAGAGGTGGCACACGCACACTTTCTTACAGCTTGCGCTTCGGGTCTACTTCCCACCTTTAACCATCTCGAGTTCATGGTATACTAGTTCACTATACTCATGGCGCTGCGGCCCAACGCTCGCTAAACCTTTCTAAAACTAAGGAGGTTACACCCAGCGAGTATAACGTAGCAACCCTTTCTTGTCAGATAGTGCTCAATGTACATGCCAATGGGTGCTAATGGGGATCGCAGCGTGCGCGTTAACTAAAAGCCAAATGCTCCTGTCTCTCATTCTCCCTTAGCAGCCATTGACATGTACATTGAGCACTATCTTTTATTGTTCAACAACGCACAGAAGAAATCTCTTACCGCCACCACCTTGGAGGTCAAAATGTTATACTTGTTACACACTACAACGGCGACGAGGGACGAACGGGTGCCGCTATAAGGAGCTGCGCCGCTAAAGATCGCTAGGTTTAGGAAAGTTTCAGATTGCCATTCATGTGTTCAAGATTCGCAAAGGGGCTGCGAAACCTTTTTCTTTAGAAATACCACACTAGCTTCATTTGTGTAGCCCCGTAGATGTCGGACGGATGGCTTGGGATATTTACACAGTTGTAGGTGGATCAATTTCACCAAAATTTGAAATCCGAAGTTGGAGTGTCGACTTACCATCGAAACCGAAACTAGCTTTGATTGTGAGATCGAGTTACAACCGAAACTCATGGGATATATGGCACGCCGGAGCTTGTTTAGAATACCATTTTTTTTTTTTTTTACGTTTCGGCTTTACACGCAACATGTAACGTACTTTCTCGCGTGTAACCAACAACCTCAGCCATAAGCGTGCGCAGGGTTTCCCTTCAGGAGGGATGCCCCCTCCCTATCATGTCAATCTATGGGGTAGACTTTGCGCCCCCGGCCCTTCCCCCCACCCCTGTGCGCATGCCTATGACCAGCAACGGTTCGCGAAAAAATTTCTAATAATCACCACGCATCACTGCAAAGTTTTTTTTTTTTTTACATAGCTTTGAAGCACTGCAGTCAAGCCATCTTTACACACCAAAATTCAACAGCTTTTTTTCAGTGACAGACAGACAGGGATTTTCATTGCGGCCCTGAGGGACGCCTCGAAAGCTCACTTACGGGGAAGCTGCCACCGTGGGCAGTTTTCATGTAAGGAAGGGCAGGCCGTACCTGACCGCGACATCGTAAATAAATTTCCTTGATGAAATGCAATCTTACTTTTCTTTTTGCGTGCATGTTTTATAAGAAGATCGATCTGCATTCGAGTCAACTAGCAATTGTGTTCATACGGCATTACCTCTTCAGGCTTATAATCCTGAGGTCATGCTCATTACCTGTTCCGATCGGTCTCATCCATCTATATGCCTTTTCAATCGCTTATAGTAGCTAAAAGGAATGTCTGCCAAATGACAGTCTTCGTCAGTTGCTCCGCTGATGGTCACTGCTCCCTCGTCACCGCCGACATTACTGACCTATAATTCGTTTACACTACGCATATGCAATCGTTGAAAGAGTAAAGGCATAAAGGTACCAATGTCCCGTCTTCGGTAGGCCGGATACTGAGCACCATTCATTATATATAGAAGCGGCCTCAAGTTACAGCGCCGACCTTTCTATATTCATAGTGTCAACTATATCGCGACAATATTTTAGGAGTTCTAGGTCCGCAACCCACCGTCACCGCCGTCGAAGCTCCCCGCCGCAATACCACTCGCACCTTTGACCGGCGAGCGCGCGAAGGAACCATCGCTTTGGCCTGCCGTCTTCAACCGTGAGGCCCTTTTGGGGTTCACTCGGCGCAGTGGCTGGTTCGTTGCCTAGACTGGCTCGCGCTGAGCGGCGCGCCACTCTCAGTCGTTCCCGTCAGACGCTCTCCCCACTCGCTCTCCACCCTAGCGCCTTCATGAAAGCCAGCATCGAGATCAGGCGCATATATAGTCGTTTGCATCCCACTTCTAAGGAGCTTCGCTCATCAGTGGTATTCGTACGCACAACAACTGCTATTAAAGACGATAGTCTTTTTTGGGGACCTTCGACGAAAAAAATTTTGGTCTGTCTGTCTGTCTGTACATTTGTCTGTTTGTCCGCCCTAACGATACCTCAAACGGCATCAAACGGCCAACCCCATCCGCAGCGCCCACCAATATTGCTCAAGGTTTAGCGTTCATAGTTGTGTGATTGTCAATTAAAAAGCAATTATTGCGCATATCTGAGGCGCCACAACAACGCTTCGATGTTTTCTGTGTCTGCCTTCATAATAGAAGAGGCTCACACAAGTCACTCTAAGGAATGTAGCGTTTAATCGCGCTGCGCTGACAGTGCAACGCGATGCTCAAAAAGGTGTTTCGAACGCTTTGCTATGACGTCATGGTGGCGGCACGTGCCCGTCGCTTTGCATTCTACACCTTATCACCTCCGAGACTGGCGCGCATCTTTCTCCGCGGGCTGCACGCCTTCGTTTTCGAAGATAACTGCCAGATGGCACTTGTGTCTAACGTGCCTAGATAGAGGTCGGACTGTAGGTAGAGGTCGGACGTGTTTTTGGAGAGCTCCGGAATGACAGCTACAGATAAGTGTTTTTGCATGTTTCCAGCTTGCCTCTGTATGTAGCGTTATGAGAACGTAAGGCGCTAGCGTAAAGCTTGATTAGGTCTAGTACGGTGTACGGTTTTTTTTTTTTTAGTATTTTGTACTGTGTCTTTTTTTTTCTCCAGCCACCACGTGGCTGAGGCCTGCGCGTAGACCGACCACGTGCATGCGCAGGTGCTGTGAAGTGTAGCGTATTTATTTATTATTGTGGTTCTTTTTGGCTTAGACCAGTGTATTTTAGTACAGCTTTCTAACACGTGGGCATCGGTAAACTGAGCTAGCCATGGTCAAAAAGACCGTAAAGTGTTCAGAGTGCGGGGTAGGGTGGAAGGTGGAAATTAGTGCGGAGGAGAAAGCAGAAGATGACGCCAAGTGTAGACAGTGCGAGTTCGAGGAGAAAATGAAAAATATGATGGCGGTCCAGAGTGGGCTCATGGAGAAAATCGCAGAGCTGGAGAATGCATTGGCGAAGGAGCGAGAGAAAACGTCAGCCATGGAAGAAAGGCTCCGGGCAGCCGAGAAGGGCCTATCGAAGGTCGTGAAAGGGAACGAAGACGCAGGTGACGGCGGAAGCATTATGGCGACGACCCCCCGTGCGGGAGAGATGAAGGAAACAGGCATGACAAAGGCAGATACATTGGCCACAGGGCCCAGCTACCGGGAAGTAGTTTTGAGGGAGGGAGGGAGCAAACCAGCAGCCGTGACTCACGCTAGTCACCTAGTCAGCAGCCAGGTGCAGGTTTCAGAAGGAATGTCTGTACAGGTCATCATCGCCGGTGACTCAAATTTAGTCCGATGCGCAGCGGCAATCAAAGAAAGGGTGAAAGGCGACAAGAGAGTTGCGATAGGGACGTTCCCAGGACAAACGCTGGGGACAGTAATGAGTCAAGCGGGTGAACAACTCGCAGCTAAAGCTAACAATCGTAACCTCGTTGTAATTGCAGGAGGGTTAAATGACGTCCTGAAAAAAGAATCGTCAGGACTAGCGACGACCTTGGCGAAAGGGGTGGATGACATGCGCACCGTGTCCCCCCAGGTGCAAATTGTAGTATGCACAGTACCGGAAGTACCAGTACGCAACGTCAACCTGCAAAGAGCGGTTGTCGACGCAAACAAAGAGATATGGCGAATTAGTCGAGAGAAGGGTTTCGAGGTAGTGGATTTAAACAGGGAAGTGCACAGGTGGGGTGGATTCCAAAGAGACAAGATTCATTTCGATAAGAGGCTTGGACACGAGGTGGGCTGGCGACTGGCAGGACGCGCAGTAGCTTTTTTGGGGGGCTCACGGGCCCTTCGGAGTCCGGGGTAGCTCGTAACAGGGAAAACAACCAGGAGGACGCTTTGACAGGTAGAATTGCGAAAAACCAGAAAAAAGGTAAAAGAAAAAGGAAAAAGGCGCGTGTTGCAATTAGTTACATAAACATGCAGGGTGGCAGAAAGAAGGCAAAATGGTTAGAGATTGAGGAGCAGTTAAACAAAGAACAGATAGGCGTGTATGCGGTTACAGAAACACACCTTAGAGACTTGGAAGAGCCACCACATATTAAAAATTATGTTTGGGAAGGGTGTAACAGGACCATATCGGAAAGGAAAGGTGGGGGTGTAGGAATGCTAATTCACCGCGGAGCCAAATGGGTTAGAGTGAAACAGACGTGTTCAGAGCACCTCTGGGTTCTGGGCACAGTAGGTGGAAAGGAAACGTGGCTAGGGGTAGCCTACTTGTGGACGGGGAATAACTGCAGAGAAAAGAATCAGGAGATAGCGGATTGCATGAGTGCGGATATTAAGGAATTTGGTAATGGGGCCGAAATCATCCTTCTAGGGGACATGAATGCCCACATACATGACCTTGACGGATATTCAGACACCAATGGGAAGTTATTACTAGATCTTTGCGAGCAACATAGTCTGCAGATAGTTAACACGGGGCCTAAATGTGACGGCCAGATCACATGGGAAGTCGGAAACAAGCAATCAAGTATTGATTATTGTCTCATGACTGAAGGAATTTACCACAAACTGACAGAAATGAGGATAGACGAGGAAGGCATTAACAGCTTGGGTAGTGATCATAAACGAATAACATTACAAATGGGATACGAAACTGAAAATATGAGCATGGAATCAAAGTCTGGCAGCTCGTATTTAAGTGACAAACAAATAATAAATATAGCCGCAAGAGTCGAGGAAGAAGTAGGCGAAATACCAGGCAAGGACTGGGAGTATAGTGAGCTGTTACATCTAATGACGAAGGAGATAGGGAAAGAGAAGAAAACTGTTTGCTGGAAAGGAAAAAGGAAGCCAAAAAGTTGGTGGAACAAGAAAATCCGGGAGGCGATCGAGAAGCGACGCGAAGCATCACGGGAGCATAGAAAGGCAAAAAAGGAGAAGCGGCCGCAGGACGAAGTCAAAAAAATATGGGAAATATATTTAGAAAAAAAATCCCTTGTACAGAAATTGGTAGAGGCAAAAATTAAAGGTGAAAGTGAACGCTGGATGACAGAGATACACGAAAAAAAGGAGGCCGCGCCTAGGATTTTTTGGAGCCACATAAAGGCGCTAGGTAGGAAGTCTGTCACAACGCAACAACATATTCTAGATGAAGGAGGAAATCAATTGGAAGGGTACGAAGCGCTAGGTTACATCCAAAAGGTAACAGCCGATTCGTTTCAAAAGAGCGTCCAGGGGATCTCCCCGGTGAGTAAAAGTGTGGCGGAGAAAGCAACAGAGGAAGAGCTAGTACTTGATAATTTCAACTGGAAAAAGGCCGAAGGAAAAATTCCAAAGCGCACTGCCGCGGGTTTAGATGGGATTCCCGTTAGCCTCATTAACGAACTAGGACATAACACTAAAGAAGCATTGTTAAAAGCAGTAGAAAAAAGCTTAAAGGACGGACAAATACCGGACAGTTGGCGACAAAGTAGAATGAACTTAATCTATAAAGGCAAGGGAGAAAAGGACAAGATTCGCTCGTATAGACCACTAACCATTACATCGGTACTATACAGGTTGGCGATGCAAGCAGTAAAAATGAAAATAGAAACATGGGCCGAACATAACGATATTTTGGGAGAACTTCAGAACGGATTTCGAGTCGACAGGCGGTTAGACGATAACCTGTTTGTTCTCACTCAGTGTATAGAAATATCTAAAATAGAGAATAGGCCCTTGTACGTGGCTTTTCTAGACATCACTGGGGCATACGACAACGTTAATCAGGAAATTTTGTGGGATATATTGAAAGGAATGGGCATGGGCGACGACTGTATACAGCTTTTGAGGGAGATATACCGAGAAAATACAGTTTGCATAGAGTGGGAAGGAATGCGTAGCAAAGAGAACGTTGAGGTTAGCAGGGGTCTGAGACAGGGATGTCCTTTGTCCCCGCTGTTATTCATGCTGTACATGGTGAGTATGGAAAAAGCGCTAGAAGGTAGCAACATTGGTTTTAATCTGTCACACAAACAGGGCGGCATGATGATTGAGCAGAAGCTTCCAGGTTTATTTTATGCGGACGATATCGTCTTATTTGCGGACAGTCGAGATGATATACAGCAGCTGGCGAATATATGCGGAAGGGAAGGTGAAGCTCTTGGACTAGGATTCAGTGTAACGAAGTGTGGATTGATGGTATTCAATGATCCCTGTGATCAGACGGTGTCCATACAAGGCCAAGAAATACCGAGGGTAAGTGAATACAAGTACCTTGGAGTATGGGTAAATGAGAGTGATAGATACATGGAGGTACAGGAAAAAGCCTCGGCAGCAAAAGGAAAGAGGAATGCGGCAATAATGAAGCACAGAGCGTTGTGGGGATACAATAGGTATGAGGTGCTTCGAGGTCTGTGGAAGGGTGTAATGGTTCCAGGGCTTACTTTTGGGAACTCAGTGGTGTGCATGAGGGCAGAGGTGCAATCGGGAATGGATGTAAATCAAAGGACTGTGGGACGCCTCGCGTTGGGTGCTCACGGGAAGACGACAAACGAGGCTGTAAAGGGCGATATGGGGTGGGCAGGTTTTGAGGCGAGGGAAGCGCAGAGCAAAATAAGGTTCGAAGAAAGGCTAAGAAATATGAAGGAGAGTAGATGGGCAGAGAAGGTGTTCCGTTATTTGTATAGGAAGAGCGTGGACACACAGTGGAGAAAAAGAACTAGAAGACTCACTAGTAAATATACGGCTGGTATTGTAAGCCATATGTCAACAAAGAGCGTTAAGGGAAAAGTCAGCGAGGCGGAGAGGATTTACTGGATGGCAGCTATGGAGAAAAAACCGGCTTTGAGTAACTACCGAAAGGGCAAAAATGAAATAAGGAGGGAGGCATTTTACGATAATTCAAGGGGAAGCGCTTTACTGTTTGAAGCGAGATCGGGTTGCCTTAGAACGCGTAGTTATAAAGCAAGATTCAGTAAAGAAGAAGAACAATGCACATGCTGCGGGAAAGATAAGGAAACGGCGGAGCATGTTCTGATTGAATGTGGAGATATCCACCCAGGTGTACGTTTGGGCACGAGCCTACAGGAAGCCTTGGGTTTTAGGGACAACAATGGAAGGCTGAACACACCCGCGATTGAAATAAGTAAGAGACGGTTAGAGTATTGGTGGCAGAAAATTAGAGAGAAAGGACAAAAATAAATATTGGAAAAATAAAATATGGACAGTGTGCCGTAAATGGCAGAGAACTTAAGCTGAAAATTTACCTTTTTTTCCATTAAGATAGAATTTATCGAAGTAGAGGCATTAGGCCAACATAAAAAAAGAAAAAAGGTTTTTTTTTTTTTCGAGCCTGCACCGTAAAAATTTTTACACCCAGAAGGGTGTAAATGAGCTTGTCCCGTGGACGACACCCTAAGAGTGTTTTATTCAGCACCTTCCAAAAAGGGTGCTTTTTTATGCACCCTTAGAATAGGGTGTACATGTAAAAAAACTGTAGGGTGTTAAAAAACACCCTTAAGGAAGGGTGCCTTCGATGTCCATCACTTTTTTAGCACCCTCTGAGGAGGGTGCGAGAAGGGTGCACAAGGGTGTTGAGTGCCCATGGCAGGGGTGCCAGTATTCTTTTAGACTGCACTAATAGATATCAGCATGCACTGATTACACACTACTTGAAGAAAGTGGTCCTCATTATCAATGATGCACCACCTGTCGAGCTCCATTCATCATTCATTGCCTCTGGGCAAAAATACAAACGCGTACTATCGTGTATGAACTTGTGCATTATGCATATACTTCACAGTATATGCATAACGCGCGTTACAGAAAATGAAGCCTCGCTGCCCTTGCATATTGCGTTTATTTAATAGGCAAATAAAACAAACTTTTCTTCTGCCACACAACTTTTTCACCAGATATACGTTCACGTTTACGTACACTACACATGCAACACGTCAAATGTTTATTATATTTATTCAGTTTCAGTTCATTGACAATTCTTTGCTACATACAATTACACTGGTTTCAGTTTAGTATACTGCTTCAAGTACATAGAGACTACAAATGAAATATACGCTAATATATCCCTATATTTCTTTCAAGTATCTACAATCCCAGTGGTTTCCAGTTTAATACTCCTTCATGTACACAATCGGTTAATAGGAATGAAATACAGGCAAATATATACTTATGATTCTTTCAAATATATACAATCACCATGATTTCACTATATACGCCTTCATGTACACAATCGTTCCCAAGAAGTGATGCAGACAAAAATATATATGGATAGTGTTTTCAAATGTATACAATCACAGTGGATTAAGCTTTGTATTCCTAGATGTATAACAATTGGTTATGAGAAATGATATACATGCAAACATATACGGGTTTTCGCACGTATAACTTTAGCGAATACTTAAGAAACCAATACAATGATCAGAAACACAATAAGCTAAAAACGAACACAAAACTGAGTCAAACACACAAAAAACAAAATAGGTAATGCATAATTATGGGTTATGACACAGCTGGGCCACTTTATGCCAAATGTCCCAGCCATTTTGGCAACCATCTCAAATTTATTCGAAAAACTCGTGCTGCATTGAAAATAGTGAACTTCTGGAATATTTAGGAGAGGAAAAATATTTGGTCACGTGGCTGCCTTCTGAACTTCCTGGAATGCCGTGTTAGGTGTTGTATGTGAAAAATTTTATTTTAAGAGCACCGCTCCTTCTTTTCATACGAAACTCGGTCTACGTGTTACGTAACAAGAGCTTAATTTGGGAGAGTTGGTTCATCGTGGTTGTGTGCTAGTCACAGCGCGACAACTTTAGGAAGAGACAGAAAGGACAGGAAAGAGCCCCGACTGTCAACTGAATTTAATGAATGTGCTACGAGCGTTTTTATACGGAGTACAAGAACCGTGTTCATGCGCGACGACACGTGTGAGCACTACAAAATAATCTTTAACTGTGAAAAGAATACTCCCTCTCGGAAAGGATAAGTGAACGTGTAGTGATGCACTGATCATCGGTTTACCTGATAAAAAATACTTCTACAAATGTTAAATTGGCATTAAGTAAACCTATTCTCGTGACGAATGGGGCAAGATTGACTATTCCTGTTGCTGTTTAGTACACACACTTTTGAAAGCTTGCAAGGGGTGGAAAACAACACGCTAATATCATATCTGCTGACTATTTTTTTAATTGTGAGACACATGATGTGGTATAACATGCAAAGGTTTTGGTCATTGTTTTTTGTTGGTCCTGTCTAACTTTACTTTCTGCAGGAGGGTTTTGCAAACGGGTGTGATGATTCTGTTGGGATACCCAGCATATTTTAGTCCTTTAATCTGGTTTTTAAACCTGACCTCACCCTTGTGCTAACATGACTTCTGAAGGGTGGCCTGAGTACATGTGGTATCAATTCCTCTTTCTACTAACTTTGAATGCCCACTATCAAAAGGCAGAACATTCTTAGCACTCCTGGGCTGATAGCACCAGCCAATACCCCAACAGCATCATCACACTTGTTTGCGAAACCCTCCTGCAGAAAGTAAAGTTAAAGGAAACAGAACCAAAAGAAAAACAGAATGACCAATCACCTTTGCATGTCACACGGTACTACGTACATAAGGTGTCTCACAAATTTAGGAAAAGAGCCAGCAGATATGACATTGTTGTTTTCCACCCCTTGCAAGCTTTCAAAAGTGCATGTACTTACAGCAACAGGAATAGTCAATCTTGCACCATTCGTCACTAGAATAGGTTTACTGAATGCCAATCTAATGTGTATAAGATACCGCTAACATGTGGAAAAGTAAACATAGGACAAACTGGGCAATGCTTCAATGATCAAGCAAGACAGCATGCTTTAAATGTTAAGAAGGGCTATAGTAGTCTCATGGCCGGACACCGTAAAGAATGTAAGTGTAGTCCTAGGTTTCATAAAACACGGTTTTTGAAAAAAAAGCAAGCAGGAAAATGAGAGATTTTAGAACTCTTTATCAGGAAGGCCAAGGATCAATGCATCAGTACACCTTCACTTATCTTTTCCGAAAAAGAGTATTCTTTTCTCGGTTAAAATTATTTTGTCATGGTCACACATGTGTTGTTGCAGATGAGCCCTGGTCTTGTGCTCAGTATAAAAAAGCTCGTAGCACCTTCAATAAAATTCATTTGACAGCGCTCTTTCCTGTCCTTTTTGCGATAAGATTTTTATTACAGAAAGAATTTCATTTTCTTACAATTTAGGTATAATGATGAGTTTTCATTGTATCACAACATGGAGCAAATTGCATCTCAATACGGACAAGAATCACAATTTTGTGAAATTCGTGATATTTTCTCGTATATTTCAGCAGCTTGAGAGGTCTAAAGATATTTTTTCCTACAAATATACCTTCTGTGGAGTAAGTATTCACTGCTCAGATATTCAAACAAAGTCCAATATTGCAATAAAAATACAAACATAACACAATTTGGCTTTATTCTTGGAAGCGAATGTGGCAAAAAAATTGCACTATTATTATTGAGCTTCAAATACCTTACAGAAGCACATTTACTTAACAGGTAGACCGAATTTGCTTTAGAAAAAATAAGCGGTAGTTTTAAAACGATATTTTCCACAAACAGCACACAGATGGCATTATGCCAGGAAGTTATAAGCCAGACACATGAACAAAACTTTTTTTCTCGCTGAAATATTCTAGCAGTTCACTGTTTTCAATGCAGTAAGTCAGCACTTTTTTTTCAAATACAATTCAGATGGTCGCCAAAGTGGCTGGGACGTTTGGCATGGAATGGTCCAGCTATATTTAAGCAAAATAACTTACACAAATAACAATGTTTGTTCATCAACCATGACCACACTAGAAAAAGTTGTTCAGGCATTGTGACACTAAAATTTTCAGCGTCGTACTGCCTGAACAACTTCTTTGATAAACTCCAAACTCACGCCGAGAAAAAGCCACTCAATCACGGTGGTTGTTAAAGGCCTTGCGGCCGTAGACAATGTTGAAAATAAAAAAAAAATCAACTCATCAGTGCTGTCACTCCTTCTTCGTCATTACTGACACGGAAGATTTTTCGGTTATCCATGTCGAGGTTCAGGAAGAGGCTTGCTCTAGGCTGGGGCCGGGGGGTAGACTACGCAGGACGTCAGCGGCACCCTCTCATCCTGTAATAAGAGCAAATATGACTTCTCATAAAAGGATGTTCGTGCTGTTCTGGCAGCACCATATATAAAGAATGTGTAGTGTGTATCCTTCGAAATGGCGTGTAATTGACATTACACTGAACTCGAAGCATACAACCCATACATTCCGATAATTTCGTATGATAAAGATAAGAGTTTTCCAGCATACAGCAAATTCCCGAAATGAGGTGAAGTGTAAGACTACAGCTCAAAAATGGCACTTACGAAAGCCTGAACTCACCTAAGAATCAAATTCCTTCTAGGGTAGTGAGCCAGTGTGAAAAACAATTCCTAAAGTACAACGTTCAGAACCTGTAACATTAATCAAAATGCACAAGAAACTTACCTCTTCATGTACAAACAGTGAAGACATCTCTGCTTTCTCTTTTACATGAGAACAAATGATCTTGGGCGTGGCACTAGCGAAGAGGTCTGTAAAAAAAAAAGTAAAAGATTTACTGACTTTAATCACGCCTCTAACAATCTGAGGAATTGTTACAAGTCACCAATCAGTGCAATTCTGACTGCCTCTATAAGGGCATCAAAAATGAACAATTTTCTCGTTCTTTCTACCCTCACAAGACGCTCCGTCAATGGAATCTAATCCAAATTTGACGCTGTGCTTCCTATTTGCCTGCTTTCTAGACGTAGGGCTGCGAACATGTGTTTTGTGCACCTAATCTAGCACAGAAATTCGTCATCTATAATTCAATCATCTTAATTCATTGTAATTTGATAAAAGATGTGATAGCTCGTCCAGTTTTTAAAGAGTTGCGGGCCTGCAATAGGCACTGCTTTGCACATATGAAAGTACTTCTTTTAAAAAAAAATTTCAAAGCTTGCTTTCAGAAAAAGCGTCTGGCATATTTCGACAACCAAGCCCATCCCCTGATGGCAATCAGGGGCACGCTATTAGCGATTATTGACTACGGGATTTACAAACGTAACCCGTGCCTAAATACTCAGTTAAACACAATCACGCAAGTAAGAGCGCTCGAACGACACCAACGCGCGCGGACGCCGACTACGTTGCAGCAGCCATGGCTTATGCTAGCGCAACCGCACATAGCTCCGACAGTCACGTATACTCTCTCGATTCTGTTATAACGCCGAACATTATCGCAGATGAAAGCGAAGCACGAAAACAGCAAACAGAAACGAGGGAAAACAACGCACGGCGATGGCCACAACAACGCGCCTTTGGAAGTCTGCTAGATCTTTCCCTGTTGCTGGTGGCACTTGTCCTAAATAGCTTAAAAGACCAAGGCGCACGTGCTGGGAGCATCGCGGCATATCAGCACCTCCAACTATACCGTCTTTAAGCAAAAAAAAAAAAAGCCATTTCGTACAGTGCGCCTCTGCACATAATTTTTGCTTTTTCTTTCTTTTTTTACGCTTACACCTACAGAAGCACGTTGCACATTTGAGTATTAATAGAAATGTTATTACGATGTAGCCCAAAGCACATCTTAAAACAATATCAATCACTTTGTGCAGTGTAGAGACAATGTGCGATCAGCAACTAATCCCACCCTTGTTAAGTGATCACATCACTCACTGTATGAGTGATGCAGGCACTTACACAACATCGCGCATAGCAGTGAGCAACTAATCCCGCCCTTGTTAAGTGATCACATCACTCACTGTATGAGTGATGCAGGCACTTACACAACATCGCGCATAGCAGTGAGCAACTAATCCCGCCCTTGTTAAGTGATCACATCACTCACTGTATGAGTGATGCAGGCACTTACACAACATCGCGCATAGCAGTGTGAACTCGTTAAGTCACACGTTTAATCGGGCATCTGCAACAGGCCAGCGAACGCATGCTGTTGTAAATGGCTGGCAGGCTACACACTAAACCAATTCTGACCCTTAAGGGTGTAAATGAGCTTGTCGCCAGACGAACACCCTTTGCTCCCTATTGGGTGTTCGAAAAAGGGTGCTGAGAAAGGGTGCAGAGCTCAGCACCCTTAAGGAAAGGGTGCAGAGCAAAAATTTTGAAGGGTGTAATGAGTGCACCCTTTAAAAAAAGGTGCTGTGATGTCATAACACCCTTTCAAATGGGTGCTGGAAGGGTGCTCCACATCGACGTACTTGTGGGCCAAATCTTGGATTGACGCTGGAGATGGCTAAAAATGCAGATTGCTGTATACTCTGTAGACCATGCTGAGTGACAGCCCACATACAGTTTGTTAGTACTTGAACACATGTACTAAGTCGTCCATTCCACCCTGAACACGTGCACCATGCACGCGGCCGGCCCTCCACAGAGTGCCTTCCGCAGGCGCTTATGAAACTAGCACTGAAACACAGTGACAGCTCTAGGTGGGGCTTTTACATAATCGTCTTTTAAAACACAGTGTCTCTGCAGTGAAGCTACTGGTAAGTTGGCTCCAGTGTTTTGCTTTCTCTATGTGTAGGCAAATAGAGAATCTGGCACTGTTATCGAGAAGTGCTGCAATTGTGCGTACCCTGTCCAGGTGCTGTTCCTCATGTTTTCGTTTTTGGCTGCTCTGGATAGAACAAGCTGCACTTCTAAAGATCAGTGTCGAATTTTAGATAAGCTGGTACTGTTGCAAGAGCAAAGTTAGCTTCACCACAAAGGAAGTGTGATTTGGCGAAGTCGTTGTTCTCCAGCAGTCAACAAAGTGGAGGCCCACTTACAGCTGTCTGTACGTTTGTGTACTAGTTACCAAAGTGCCCTCGAGAAGTGCTCGGCAGAGTGCCGGATGCATGGTGCAATGTTAAAGGTGGAAGTAGACAATATGTATATATATACCTTAAAGCAAGCTATATTGAATAAATATGTGTGTTTTAATAATCATGAAATTGATCCCAGAGTGCGTATATGGCCTGTGCTACCCATTTTTGGTCCAGAATGAATGTAATCTATTCAAGGCCCCTTGCTGCACACATGCATGCACAATTTATGGATGCTTGGTCATCATACAGACATGCTAGCCTGCAAATTAAAAATTCACAAGTTTCGAATACTGGTGATTATTTCAAATGCCATATACTCACTTTGAAAGACACAAAGATAATATGCACTAAATACAGAACCTTACTACATTGCGCTCTTTTAAATTATGTGTAAAAGACGTGAGCTTTTATGCATGTGAGAATGCAAGATATTAGGCCCCAACAAAAATTTATGACAAATAAATTAACATGATGCCAATAGTCACTATTTTATTGTACATAGCATACAACCGAAAAAGATTGACAATAGTAAACATGAGCTATGACCTTCTGCATCGATTGTAATGGTGAGATCTTTGTGAGTGAGGATCACTCTTCTGTTTTTTCAAATCTTTTTTCTTACGAGTAAACATCTTTTTTGTGACGAGACTTCTTTTTTAACTTTTAACATTCTGACTTCCCTCCTTGCATAGTAGGTAACAAATAAATTATTTAGAACAACCAAATATAAGTTAGAGGCACCAGCAGTCCGAAGGCGCTTATTGAGGGTGTTGCCAGTGCCCACAAAATTGAAAAAGAAAATAGATAGGAGAGTAGGTGTGTGGTAAAACATGTGGGCTTATATAACATGCTTTGGTCATCATGCTAAAAGCCTTGACTACAAACTTGCTCAAGGCCTATTTACAGCTCTCCTTTTATATATGTGTGTGTGTTTCTAAACTTGTGTGTTACAAAATCACAAATATTGGCAAAGTAATGCAAGTGGTGTTGGATTAATATATTGTGATCATTCAAACACTTGCACAATCCATCTTCAGCTGCCCAGGCGACTTTGGTTCCTTTTACGAAAGTGTGGTCAGGGCGCTCCTTCTCTACAGCACATCCGCACCCGGAAGCCTAAAATAAAGACAGAAGTAATCACTAAGAGTTTCACAAGACAGACTGTCCAAGATACAATATGCGTTGTCATGCTGGAGTGTTCTTAGTTCGATGTGAGTAGAAGTCAGCATCCAAATTCGCTTTGTTTTCAACGAAAAACATGCTTGTTGGAGGTCCCCCAGGCAAAAAACTGTGTAAACAACTTGACAGTACCTGTGGGCCTTCAGAGGGTAGCACATACAACAGATTTCACATAAAAAACAAACAGCATAGTAGAAAGGAAATTTATACACAAGAAACATCTGAGCAATGATTCAGCATGATGCACACGTGAAACATGAGTTAGGTTTGAGTAAAAAAGCTATTCATCAAGTGATTGCGCACATCCGATTTGAACAAATCGAATAAGGCACTGAAGTTAATTAGGGTTTTTAAAGAATTGTAAAGTGCCAATAAGCAATATTCTAGTCTAGCTCTACAATAGTGTGTCATGTATGTAGTACTAGTATTTGCCTGTTAGGTATGCTGTAGTCATGAACATATTCAGTTTTCCTAATACCTTAAACTTATTATGTTGCAGTCCAGCTGTTCATGTTCAATAAATAATTGTTTATGGTAGCATTTAGGTTACAAAATTGATGCTAAAAATTTGGCAGACCCCACATACTTTGGGAATCCATGTTATGCGAAACACGCATAACATGTATTTTAATTTTTTTATTGAGCGATCTTATGAAGTGGAGCTCAATATAAGTACAAATTCTCGCACACACATTCGTTAAACAGCGGCATATGTTTCATTTGTTATGGGGAGATGTCACACCTTTGACAACATTAGCAGTTATTTGCTGTTTCGTAACGATGCCAACAGAAACAGAAACACACTAGAAGTGGTAGGCTGGTATGAAGCACTGGTGTTTGCGCTGGCACTCGCGACAATGGTAGCCCTCAACACTGCTACACAAATACTTCACAGGATGGTGCCTGACTACAATTGACTTTGACTCGACCTCACGGCTGCATCATAGGAGTGCACATGTAATAGTTATAAAATTTGATAGCCAGTACTGCAACGGCAGTTGATGTTACACAAACATTTGAGACTATTTGAAAAGTATAACCGAGGCCGGGCATGGCTCCGTGGTAGAATACTTAATTACCAAGCAGACTACTAGGTTTGGATTCCTGCTAGGACACTTGACTTTATTCTTTGCATTCATTTGGTCAATACTGCCTATGTCAGCTTTTTAACATGATAGCGTTGAAGAGCTCATGTCGCAGAAAGCCCGCCGCCGGCGTCTGCCCCGTTGGTTGTGAGCGAAAAATCGTCTGTGCATCTGTGACCGAAAAATCAAGTTACCTAGTTTCCAGAAACTCAAAATTCCTACTTATGACCTAATGGAGGCGCGCTAATTGCTGCAGAACAAAACCCCCAAGTTGACCACTAGACACTCAACACAGGGCTTAACACACGGAAGTCTATTGACATCGGCCAAAAATTAACTTAGATGTACAGCGCTATTCCATTTCCCCATTTCATGAACTACACAATGCCATGATAATTGTACCCTGGTATTTTTGGTGGGCTATATCGCACAAAAAATGCAAGGACTATGTCAAAAGAATGGCATCAAATTTTACCGGCATGTCATCGAAATAGAGACACAGGCTACTAGTCTTATAATGCTAAGAGTATTTAAGGTAAAGGCATTGAAGATAGCTGGTGGCCTTTTTCACTATCTAGGTATCAATTTTTCACTATCTAGGTATCAAAATTCTGCCATGTCAGTCATAGTTTACTGACATTGCAAGCTCAAGAAAAGTGTGGCTCTGAAGGCATCAACACAGCGTTTTGCCAGATCTTTTAAGAAGGCAGTCTTTAAAATTGCTAATGTTTCCATTTTTTTTTTGCTATAAATTTTGTGCTTTGCATCCAAATGTACCTCCATCCAACTTGTTTTTTTTTTGCATTCGTGCTCTCACTAACTGCTTACCTTGTCTTGTCAAGTGTTCGTTGACATAAATAGGACTACTTGATCTAAAAGGAAAGGCCACTGTAGACAGACGTAAGTTTTTTGTCTTATCCAGAACATTTCATTTGTAACATCGTTCATAATGCACTACTATTTTTTTCAAACTAGGCTTGTTTGTTCCCACTCTGTCTGCAGTGTCAATATCATCACGAGTAATGGTTTTTCCATCATCGCCCAAAAATTTCGGACAGCGTCAAAAGAAAACCCTCATCTGAGACGCCTTTGATGTCGGATAGTTCAACCTTGAATACAGTGTAAATTCTTCAATTTTCATCTGAAGTTGCTTATTTTCACCTGGAAGTTTTTTGTGCCTGTTTCAAGGTGCGACAGGCTTTTCATGCAAAGCCTTTATTTCTAAAGAGAGCGCGTTGACACTGTCACCACCTTCATTCCACACTTCTTGAAGGACCAAAGTTCAGTATGAATTTTGTGCTTGAAATCCTCTGTTCACCATGACAAACAATTCACAGGAAACATTAGTACTCTTGCTTGGCAGGAGTGCATGCAGTAATACTAACACAATTAAAGCAGGAAATAAGTGTCTCACCTGTGCAATAATGATTTTGGCAAGCACTGTGAAGACCACACACACTGCTGCCAAACTGAGGAGAATATGAAGAGCACTTCATATAAGTAGGCAGCGTCCAGTAGCTTGGTGAGGCACAGCGCATAAGCAGGTTGAACAGAGCTGATGCTTGAAAGAATGGTTCAGAGTTCGCTGGTGCTTGGGCTCCTTGACCTTGTCAGGAAATTTCCTTGAGCAGCCTCACTCAAATGAAATGACAGACCGTGCCAAAGAATTTCTGCACCAGTGCAAAAAAATTATTTTAGTGAGGTTTGTCTAGACTGCATGCGCTGCTTGCCGAATTGCAGTGAATGACTAGAAACGCATGGCCAACATATATTTAGTGGCACGCAACTGAGAAATACAAAAAGGGCATGCTGCAGTATAAATACAACGAAAAACATGCTGCTGCAGAGCTTTTCATGTCGATGTCATACATGTGAATTTTCATTCACCTTTATAGCTCACTCATGCACGAAGATGAAGTTAGAACTTTTAGATGAAGACAACCCCTTTTAGCTGTATCGACTGCACGTAATTAAGAGATAAACATGCGTGAGTAATGCTGCTGCCTGCAATCAATAAATTCTTTTCTTGAGGCTGACCAAATATATGCACGAGTGCATCCATAGAGGCACATTTGCATTTCTGTAGTTATGATACCCATGTGATGTGTTTCTTAAGTAAATGCCATGCAATATGCACCATATGAATATTTTATTCCGTAAAATTGCAATACCACTACATATACATGTCCGTATGTGCATATGCATCCACTGCAGATAAAGCATAAAATTAAAGCAATACTGACACATGAATTTTTTACCAAGGTAGTGGAGGGCTCCAGAAATTTCGACCACCTGGGGTTCTTTACGTGCACACAAATCTGAGAACACAGGCCTACAGCATTTTCACCTTTATCGAAAAAGCAGCCAGCAAGGCCGGAATATCATCCTGCGACCTTCGGGTTAGAAACCGAGTACCTTAGCCACCAGACCACTCCGACAGGACTTCAATCTTCCTGTTCCCCCGTGTAGGGTGATAGACCGTCTTTGCTGGTCTGGCTAACCTCCCTGCCTTTCCTTCTCTACCATTTATTCTCATGAGTTCAACGAATAAAGCTTCCTTCAAACGGCTAACATTCGGACGTTTATAATTTGCCTGAAATTGAGTTCACTAAATGAATATTGTGTGCTGCTTCATAGTGATCATTGATCTCAATTGTTCTGGTTGGCTAAAAAGGCACTACTCCTCACTTCTAATCAAACAGCACAAGCTGTCTAATGACCACAGGGGAGGAAAAGTGGAAACGCTAAGACAAAACATCAATCTTGAACCCCATGCCATCACAATGAAGCAGGCAAGCTTCTGCAATATTGACTGGCAACCAGGATCTCAGACACTGCAGATAGCTACATAACGTAATGGTTTCCCAACATGACGTAATGGCAGCAGAATCACATATTGCCTAACCTGCTTCATTATGATAACGATGAGACAATAACGTTATTGGCCTCTGCATGCTAATAACAATTTACCTTGCATATCATGTGACAATAACATTCAATATGACGTCATGAATCTTGCATCCTACCATGTGGTCTAAGTACCAACAAGGTGGTTTTAGTGACGTTGGTGCAAGGCAGTAAACAACAATCACTTGGTGAACATTATTTTTGATATTATTCAATTGGTCTGATGCGTATATCTTCAAAAAACGGCAGTTTAGATTTGTTCATTCTTAGATAAATACAATGTCTAAGTTTGCATGTCAGCAGCAACATATGCACGCATACTGTGATGTATAACCTTATTGTGTTTTGAGCAATAAATTAGGCATTCATACACTGCACATATCACAGGTCACTTGTAAATCTGCAGCGAGGTCATAAAGAATTTATGATATCAGATAAAGCATTACACTTGTATTCGAAAGTGTCATTGGAAGCTTTGGTATAACTTAGTTTTAGAATGTTTGTAGACGTATAGGTATTCGGCGAAGTTTTAACTCTAAAGCGGGCTGCAGCGCCCACAATTCTTTTACAAACCAGAAGAATGCAATGATATGTGAGCAGGGGGGAACAAGCAGTACCACCAAGATTGCATTCAAACGAGTGAACTACTGCTCAACCTAGCGCTTGCACAGCTAAGGTACGGCTATTCGGCCACTCATAGAGAAAATGTATTGACCCAGGCGTAATTGCACGCTTTGAGAACCGCACCTACAGCACGCTGTGTCAAGTTTACGCACACTTAATTAAGCTGAATATCATGGTAATTTAATATTATACGTGCCCGGTGGATGCAAACACATTTGGTCACACAGGAAAACGCATCTACCTTATAGTAGTCACACACATTTAATGATCATGTAGCTGTTGAAAAGAGGACAAGTAACATATAAAACTTTCTTCATATACTTCTTTGGCACAGAAAACGAACAAGGCCGCGTAAATACCAACGCGGACACCACGTTATTCTTCTCCATTCTTCTAAACTAAATACGGAAAGATCTAATTCAACGCGAATCACCGGAATACTCTAACGCACGCGACATACAGACGACGCTTACGGCTTCCATGCGCCATCCCCGAACGGCGTCCGACGGCATTGCAAAAATATAGTGATTCATAGCGTGAAGAGCATCACCCGCCGACTCACAGCATCACAGCGCACATTGCTTTAACCTCCTTCCCCACAGAAAAAATTCATCCGCGCGTAACGTCCCTGAGCTTAGACTTGAGCCTAATGAAATCAGACACGCCAGCAGGCTCGCTACGTTAATAAAAACTCACTTATCGTCTACCAGCTAGAAAAACCTTAGTTCACAACGTTATTATACTATAGCGCTTTCGGTGTTAACCGCGGGAGGAGCATAACAGCCTGGATCGGGCACGCCGCGGCCTGGCCGGAGAAGAAAAAAACAAAGCGTCGACAGAAAAAACATTCACCTACCTTTTCAGTTTGGCGAGCGCTCGACGGTACAAAGCAGCCGGTCCTCTCTTGAGTATAGTGCATTTTCGTAACAAGCAGCACCGACAGAACACGAAAGACAGCGCAAGCACACTTTGAACAACATAAAAAATCGACTTTAAACACTCGGCACACGGCCGTCGCGGCCTCCAGGAAGATACCGCCATTTCTGTCCTGCTGACGCCACCGATCCGCATTTGCGCACATAACTTTTTATATGATAAGTAAATAAATTATTTCTGCTTAAATTTTAAGTGACAAATAGTGAAGATAGAAGATACGCTAGTGCGTTTTGCATAGAATATTTTTTACCTTTGAAAATGACAAAATCACATTACGCGTAATTGCGCGAAATTTGAAATGTGAAAGAGCGCGCGAAATTTGAAACGTTTGCTTGCTTGTGTATTTCTTATACCGATACCTTGTTAACATCTGTACATTGGTTGAGTGGTTAAGCTGGCTGTTAAAAACAGTGTCAAAGCGGTTGTATATTAGTACAAAGTACAGGCAGCAAGCAAAATTTGTCACATCAAAATAAGCGTATTAGTTGGCAAACAATATTTTAGCTGTCTTTAGTGAATTTTCTTTAGGAAAATGTTTTAGTCAAGGCTCATTTTAACTTGCTTTGAAGAATATTTCTATGAACAAAATCAAGAAAACGTTTCTTTAATGTTATAATATTAGAACGTCAAAGTTCATAGCCCGCCATAAAAATTGGTAACACGTGTCAACTGATACATTGTAAGGTTAACAAATATTTGTACAACACAAAAACTGTTTTATCTACCACGGTCTTGTTGGTTTGTATTTCTTTGCATCAACAAATGTATGATTTATATATACTGTCATAGACAAAGCTTTGTTTTCAGTGTTAGGCGCAAACGAGGCTATGTGTAAGTCACAATCCTGTTGTAGCTCTACAAGCTGCGTACTCCGCCATTGGCTAGTGAGCTTGTAGCGCATGGCTTGGTCAGCGCCGGCCGTGAGGCGACGAGAAAGAGGCAGCAAGAATGCAAGAACCAGTGCAGAACTTACGTTCAGCCGGGCACTATCGCTATTCAGATATCAGTTACTGCGGTGGGGCTAATAATGAGACCATGGTGTCTAACCACTAGACATCTAAAAGCTGTTGGTTATGCTCTATGACCACGTTACTCACAAAGCTTTGTCGGCGACTGTGCACCCTAATGGGTGCTCATCAGCACCCATTAGTTGTTGCACACTTTTTGCACCCTAGTTTCCACCCTTTTGATGTGTTCACCCTTTAGGTTCCGCTTGTAGGGTGCTGAGACGCGAATAGGGTGCTCAAAGGGTGTGCTTAGGGTGTCGGCACCCTTTTTGCACCCTTAAGGGTCAGAATCGGTTTACTGTGTACTTCGGCAGAGCTGCTGCAGGCGCCCAGCTAGCGCTGTATGATTACTACCTACGAAAACAGTACACTCACCGTTAACAAGCCCACGTTATTCGTGTCCGCCACTCCATGAATATTCCTTAATCCGAGCGTCACTTCGAACACGGTGTCATGCGTGACCACCATTGAATATGCGCCTGTTCGCTAGAACACACACAGCGACCAAGACCCCAGACCAACGCAACGCATTTGAAAGACGATGAGACAGAGAGAGCGACGTTGAGAGAGAGAAAGAGGAGGCACTGGCGGCGGCGCCGCAGCTGTCGACGCAGGTGTTCGGTGATGCAACTATTCGCTTATCTACGCCACCGTTGTGGGAGCAACGCTGGCCTGGGTGAGCGGGGGGGGGAGGAGCGGGAAACCCGCCAGGACGGCGCCGAAAGGCAAACGCTATGGCGCATACGGCGGACGGCTGTTCGACGCGGATTGACTCCTTGTAAATGGCAACTCTCCTTCCAGCCAGTCGCACAGCGACGCAGGTTATTTACCAGCCTCGGGGTCTTTCAGTATTTTGACGGAATGCGATTGCAGTGGGCGAAAAATAGCGAAGCAAAACTTGCGGAAAACAAAGTGCACCATGGAATGGCCAGAAACAATAATTATTTCGTTCTCGGTGGCATTAGCGGGAGAGCATCGCTACACCTTTTTCCAGAGGAATTTCTTTTTGCATTGTCTGTGTCTGGCACTTCCGCGTATGGTGCCGCAAACAGTGAATGCGTAGTCGAAGCTGGAACAAATTAATCCACAGTCGCGGATGTTTAGAAGGCTTGTCACGCACCACTAAACGTGCCGAGGTTCTTATAACAAACTTTTTGCTGACCACATGATCAGCATATAATTCCATATGGTTACCCCATGAGCTAGCTAAGCACCTGTAGCAAAGGCAGGGCACGTTCTTGTTAAACGTTGTTAATATAAACCATGGTTGTGCATAACTGCAGTGACAGCTTTCCGTGGGAATTGGTCATAACCCACGTTTTCGGGCGTAGAAGCACCTCAGCGGACCTAATCAGCTACCACAGCAAGTTCGTAAGCAACGATCAGGTACGAAAATGTGCAGCTGTTTTCCATGTACTGAATAGTCCGTGTACAGTGCGTCGACCACCGCCATTCCTTAAGCCACCTCCCATATAGACTCCCAGTCTGAACAGGTGTGGGACCTTAAACAATAAGAAGCAGTGCCTCCCCCCCCCGCACACACACACACACACACACGAAATTCGAGGGCGCACGGGCTGATACACACGCATACTTATTCACAGGCGCACACACATACACGTATACACACATACGGCCACACACACACGCGACCGTAAACGCACGCATGCATGGGCGTACACATGTGCACAGGCACGCTTAACACAAGCACGGACTCGCACATACACGCGCACGCACACATGCACGGGTGTACACACAATCGCGCTTACACGCACACACACCCATACTCGGGCGAACATTATTTGTGTGTATATAATCCATAGCAAACATGCAGCTTATAAGCAACGCTAAGGAAAGCTTTCGTAACATGGATTGCAGTTAATTGCCATTATAGATGAAACGCGATTTGCTTCTGCTGGCATTATGCTGTACTCGGAGAGCACCTTCACACATTCTAAGTCCATTAGGCCGTCATTTAACGCAAGGTCCACATATTCGTGCAGTAGCTGCGCTGCTCGGCCGCCAATCCGAAGGTCGCGGGTTCGATGCCGGCCGTGGCAGTCGAATTAAGGCGGAGGCGAAAAGGTAGAAGCCTTTGCACTGTGTGATATGAGCGCTCATGAAAGAACACCAAATGGTGAAAATCTCTGCAGCTTTCCACTACGACGACCCTCATAATCATATCGAGGTTTTTGAGACGTAAAATCCCAAATATTATAATTATGTGTTCTTCTTATGCTGCATATTCCATCCGATGAATCGGCACCTACACCCTTCTCAGGCACAAAAGCACCCTTAGAGCCTATTTTAGGGTGCTATCGAGGCAAGCACCCAAACAAAGGGGTGCTTTTTTTTCAATCGACCATTTATGGGTGTTAAAGGGTGTTGCAAAGGGTGCTTTCTCGTAAAAGCACCCTTTTTACACCCTTTTGGGTGTAAAAATTTTTACTGTGTGGTGGCATACTTGTCACCACCCCGTTATAAAGGGGACGCTCATAGCATCCATCCATCCATCCTAGATGCGCTCGTTCGCCTGCACCACACGCTCGAGGCACTCTAACGTAGTGCCTGCAGAATACCATTCACCGATTTTGTTGCGCAGAACATCAAATAAACGTTTTGTTCACTCTCTCCAGACGCAAGACTATCGGTTTTCGACGACATTTACAGTGCAACATATAAATTCGGGCCAATTTTCTTTCTATTTTTGTTTGCATATTTCTGTACAGATTATCACAATGATGTCGCCTCCGCAAAATGACTTTCTGCCAAGTCACGTGGAAGTTACTTATGCCATGTAAATAATCAAACCTCACAACATGCGTCCTCAAACACCGATAGAAGGGATACCCCGGGTTCTTCACGAACGGAAACGCTTGCTGTGACGTTTGCATATGGCCTCATCCTCTTCACGAACCATTTTGCCGTAGTTGCGAACGTGTCTGAGATTATACATTTTATCCAGTGCCGTCCAAATAACAGCCGGAAAATGCTTTAGCGTTATATGCGCTTGACACAAACCCATTATGTATGTCCGCAGTTCGTTAAATCAGCATGGTATGGTTACCCATGGCACATTTATGTGAACAGCACCAAGAGCAAAGATGGATGAGATGGCGACATGACTTTTTTCCTTGTCTCCGATAAAACTCGAACAGAAACCAACGCTTTGTCTCCATGGACTATACGCAATCGTGACACTGATTTGTGTACATATAGTGTGCAGCCACATCAGCACCGCATAGCCATTTTGCACGGTGCAGTTATGAAAAGAAAGACGGAAGTATTGACGTTTTACAGTACAACCATGGCAAATTAGAAGTGATATTTATTTATTTATTTATTTTTTTATTTAATACATACTGCAGACCATGGTTAGGTCCAAGCAGGGGGGCACAAGAAGATAAAATGTAAAAATACAAACAATACAAGCAAACAAGGCACTTATACAGGGGGTAATTCATTCCACTCTTGTATCGTACGCGGAAAAAAAGAGTATTTGAAGGTGTCAGTAGCAGCAAAATATGGGGCGAAAGCATTCGGGTTGTGGTGCCTAGTAGGTCTTGTTTGTAACGGTGACAAGAACGGAGATGGGTCAATGGACAGTGCACCTTTACTTAGTGAAGAAAGGAAATCAAGACGGAAGCACTTTCTCCTGGATTCAAGGCTGGGGATATGCATGCAGCAGAGAGCGAGATTTAGAACTGAGGGAAATGCGTTTATCCATAGGAAGGAATCGGGGTTTTTTACTCTACATATAATGGAAATAGAAAAGGGAAAGAAAAAAAGAAGAGAATCGACAGAAAAAAGAACAGTTGAAGTAAAAGATAAGAGAGGAAGATCTTGAGATCCCTGCGGCAGCCGAAAAGAAAAAAAATAAGGGGGGGGGGGGGGCTGATCCGCTCGTCGTGCTGCAACCCGGGAATCACAACACCTGCATGCTGCGGCGATTTGATCATCCGTGCTTGGTCGAAGAAGCGGCATGCTAAGATGTCGGCGATGGGAGGATCCCGAATATGCGCAAAGCTTGTCACTCTGGATGTGTTGAAATCGCTGTCCCTGAGCCTCGGTGTAACAAACTGTGACAGATGTTATGACGATGGCTCGATGGCGGATGCTCTTCGGCGCGGCCGCGGCTTGCATCATTACTTGTTTATTTATATAGCACAGGTCGTGCGCAGCTATGGCCGTTGCCATGGTAACGGCGCAGCAGGAGTTCTTTGTTAACGGAAGTGAAGAACGTTCTTTGCCAATACACGTCCTCGCCACGGACAGGCTATATGTTGGCCCATCTTGACGACGTGCAAACTTTGGGTGTAGACAATGCCAACCTATATAAACAGTCATTATGGTTAATTACGTCAATACTTTTTTTTAATGTGTGGCAGTGACCTATAAAAGAGATACACGCAACATCGATAGCATAATGATGTGAAAGTGGTAATATTAAAAAAAAAGTTTTATTCACTACGCGCGGGTGCAAGCTTCTCTATTTCTTCGGAGTTCACGTTCAGGTGAGTCAAAGCAAAAGGGGTTGCATGGAAGGTGTGCGTTAAGCACACATCAGCCACTATGTCAAACGTGTATGTATGTGCCATTATATGTACTAGGTTCCTTATGTAGTGGACGTTCAGCGCCTGAATTGAACCGTAAGTGATAACACCAATGTCCGATAGATCGGTCAGTCATCAAAATAGAGGTAGACATTCTGTGAATTGTGTAGTGGCGCCACGCCACCTTTATACGAGAGGGGGAGGGGCAGAACTTATTTGGCATTATTTGCAATGTATCTATTTCCCTGTACATCCCATGTGTAAAGCTTTTGCAGACAGACAGGCAATGAACTTTACTATGGTCCCAAGGGAAGCAATAAACATTTTTGATCGAGTGATTGATTGGTTGAAATATTGATCGAGAAAAGGAATGATTTAATTAAAGTGTCATCGATATATCCGCCACACTAAGACAAATATAAACTGGGACATGCAATGACTTCAGCTCAAATATACACCTTTAAGGAAAAAAAAATAGTACTAGTACCAATGCAGACTTGCCACCAAAGGGCTTGTGGGGTTAGAATAAATTAAGCGATCAGAAAATCGACTGGCTTTGAAGTATACTCCTAAAGCAGGATGGGTGGGGCACCCGTTCAGATCAGAGAACCACCGAGCAAATACTATTTTTAGGAAGATTCAGGAGTATTTACTCATAAAAAGAAACGAAAGAGTGTTGTTTTGTGGATGTAATAACAATTCAAAAGGAAAGAACCGTCGTTGAAAACTAAAGAGCGCAGAAAAGGACTTCCAAAGTTAAAGACGCCGAAAGCTGATCTAATTTGAAAGTATGTGAATAGCCCGGGGGAGTTAGGTGGGCGGATCAGATTAGGAAGTTCGCGTGTATAAAATGGCAGTAACAAGCACATGACCATTTGACTGGTGGATCATAGGAAAGGCCTTTGTCCTGCAGTGGACGTAGTCAGGCTGCTGCTGATGATGAAGAGATATTTAGAAAAAAAAAGTAGCATAGAGCTATACTTGCAAGACTAATTTATGTCAGCAATGCCATATAGCTTGGTATATTAAAATAACTTTGTTGAGAGACCGTGCAAGTTTCAGTGACTCCACTTATGACAGTTACGGCAACACATTTTTTATTTGGTCACTATAGGGTGCCTCGATGCCAGCTTTTCTTTTTACGAAGGAACGTTGTCATCGAGTCTAACGCCTGCAGTATCTAGGAGAGTTGAACGAGGGGCTTTACCCAAATGGTTGGATGGATGCTATAAGCATCCAATTAACAGGGTGGTGGCATGTGTGCCACGAGGCTTCCAAGTTATTATAAAAGGAAAAAGAAAAAAATTACCGACCCATAAGAGTCTCTCCTTCGGCACAGGGATGGGGTGTAGCCCTGTGGGGAATGAAATATAGCGGAAAGCTCAAGAGAAGATACCAGAGAACATTTACCAGGTATGACAAAGAGGTAAGCAAAAGGTATCCTTTTTCGTAAAAAAACAATGGGAAATTGAAGTGTTCGGAAATGTCAAGTAAAGCCTTCTATCGTCTGGGTGCTCGAATAGGACATTGCATAGTCGACATTCGAATATCTTCAAACACTTTTCTAATATAATTCAATATAACCAGCACCGAGGGAAGAACCACAAAAGAGCAAAGCGTTGGAACGAGGTAAAAAGAATTGCTTGGTTGGATAGCAAGGAATCCTTTTTCTTGTCTTATTATTGTATTTTAAAGGGGCACACCATTAAAACTTTTACGAAAGCGAGGGTGTCCTCAATCCACTACCATCGTTATGAGATCCATGATGATATTGAGTTGTTGACACATGACCATAGTAACCTTTGTAGAACAGGTCAGCCATGGGCCATGAAACAAGTTCGATTTAAGAACTTGTAGCAAAGTGTCCCGTTGAATACTGAAATATTTATTGTACTTAACCTGAAATTAGTTGCTTCTAAAAACCACACACACAGTAGTTAGGTAGCGCTCTTTATCATCACATTCACTGCGCAAAAGTCAGTTTTTGAAACAACGCACCGCTATTAATTGGGAGTTTTCGAACTTTTGGGGCCCCCACAGAAATAGCGTCAAGCTCACTGCGCATGCGCGAAAGCCAAACCGCGTTTGGGTTTTGGGTTGGGGACGCTATTTCTTGAATTTAGCGGGATCCACAACCTGCCCCAAAAGCTTTGCCGCAGCCAAACGTGATGACACCCACTGAAGTGACGTGACCAAGAATTGGGTGAGTATCCAAAGCGCTGCAGACCCTATTGGAAACCTCTTCGCTCCTGCTTGTCCCAAAGCGTGCATACGCGAAAAGCATTTGGGCCCCAAAAGTTCGAAACTACCTAATATTATCATTGAGTTCCCGTTTGTCAAATGGCAACATTGTTAAAGAGCGAAAACGAAACCAACGCAGAAGAGCTCGACAGTGGAAGCAACCAAGTAAAGATTTGAAGACTGGTGATGTACGAACTGTTTGTAAAACAAAACACGTAAGGCAGCACGCCCATAAAACCAGTGATTGATTTTTTGTGCAGAATTCGAATCTTCCGTTTCATCACCCACCGTTACAAAAAAGGAGAGTAACCATCGTCATCACCATCAACAGCAAAACAAAACATCAGCTGTTTATTACTTCCGCGTGTGTTGGTCAGTTCGTGCAGCGAGTTTAAACAGTTGTATTAGTTCACATGCCTACTATAGTCAGATAGAGAACAGCGAGAGCCAGAACTTTACAATGGCGAGCAGCGGCGTGCTCAGAATGAGCAGCATTTTCAGACCGAATCTTTTCAAAGGCAAAGTGGCTATCGTCACGGGTGGAGCTACGGGAATCGGAAAAGCGATTGCAGAGGAACTTCTTTATTTGGGTGAAGTGAAAAACAGACATATTATTCTGCAAGATTCGTAGTGCTCTGTCTCAAGGCAAAAGAACAGTGTCACTGCTTATACGCTGTGCTGTAGCACTTGCCGCTTCCACCCACGAAGAAAATGCGGCAAGGTTCTGTTTGGCGTCTCGTAAATGCGGCAGTCACGAGATATGTTACCGGTTTCGCTTTCGCGCTCAAATTTAAATTTTGCTGTGACAAGCCTTGACGGAACTGTGTTCGCTCTCAATTTCAGGATGTTCGGTGACCATCGCTTCGAGAAACGAAGACAACTTGAAGAACGCCGTCAGAGACTTTCAAGAAAGGCTACTGCCGGAGGAGGAAAAAGATCGTGCAACGTTTGTACCCTGCAACGTCCGCAAGGAGGAACAGGCAGGTCACCTTTCACTTTGCCAATGTTCTCGGAAGAAAGTGTATCTTGAAACCTAACAGTGCATCACTCCTAATAGCAAGAAAAAAAAAAAAAAACAATGTGCTAAACCGTACGCTAAAGGTGTTAATGAAGCTGCAGACGCAACTCCACTGCCGTGAAAGTGCGTTGCAGATGGGAACTAACGCGGAGGCAGAATTCTACAAAATTTTATTTATATGTGAAAACAAAGCGGCAGAGTTCGGAGTGAAGTGCGAGACTCCACAGGTGGTAGGAACACAGAGATACCGGGCAAACTACGATTCTAGTTCTGCGGAAGAGTACTGCAGGCGAGCCTTGTTTCATTTCATGCATAAATTCCGTGAAAGCTTCCCTCAAAAGGCACTTTGTAAACCATCCCAAACACTGCAAAGTTTGCAATTTGTGTTTCCAAAGCTCGCATCTGAAGGCAAATTTGAATCTGTGCAGCCGGCTTTCGATTTTTACCTGAGAGGTATGACAACAGCTCGTATCCCTAACTGGTGAATGGCATC
Organism: Rhipicephalus microplus; assembly: GCF_043290135.1. Lineage (NCBI taxonomy): Eukaryota > Metazoa > Arthropoda > Arachnida > Ixodida > Ixodidae > Rhipicephalus > Rhipicephalus microplus. The sequence goes on from NC_134701.1 coordinate 188,387,289, forward strand.
TAGAAAACTAAATGGCAAGCCATGCAACAGGACAAACTTCCTTGCTTGGCGACGGACACTTTAGCTGAATGCGACAAAGCCCTCTTCCCAAACATTCACGCACTCCTCAAGATATTGGCATGGCTGCCAGTCAGTACAGCGGCTACAGAACGCAGCTTCTCGACACTCAAAAGAGGGAAAACTCATTTGAAGAACCAAACAACTGAGGAGCGGTTTGATGGTCTGGCCTTAATGTCTCAACTTGTTTGAACGTTCGTGCCTCGCATACCTTTATAATTACCAGGCATAGCTGTTTGATGGGGCTGGGCTAAGATATCAACGTGCAAGAATTTGATTAATTGGCTGTTCAAGGTGCCACTGGGGTGCATCTTTTGCAGGTGAAAACGCTTATTAAGCAGACACTGGACAAACATGGCCGCCTCGACTTTCTCGTCAACAACGGAGGTGGTCAGTTCGTATCGTCAGCCGAGAGTATTTCACTGAAGGGCTGGAATGCTGTTGTCGAGACTAACCTGACCGGAACGTTTCTCATGTGCCGAGAAGGTGAGCGAAAGCTGGGAGCTATGTCAAAACAAACAGCATTGACAGGAGATGCAGGCCACAAAGAGATTCAGTTTATTTAATGTTGGCTTGAAAGCAGAGGCGTCAAATCGAAATTCCAGTAGTACATCAGAGAAAACCTCTGTGTACGACATCTGCATAACCTTAGCTATGCATGACAACTAGTGACATTGGGACATCACTTATGGCTGGCCACCTTTAGACTAGTGGTGAATGTGAATGATTGTGAATTCAAAGTTTGGAAATTGTCAGTGCAAAAAATGTGCTTGTAATCACAGCAAAAAACCATAGGCAGTTGAAATTTATATAGAGCTCTTAATTATGGCGTCTTACAGCCCCTTTGCTGCTTTTGGGTGAAAAGCACTATCAGTCAATTGTGCAAGCCAGAATACTATATAAGTTGGATGCGGGAATCGCAGAGTGATTTTATGAAGCAATAATCTCTCTCAGGCTTTATGTCTGTGCTGCAGCCTTAAAGGGCCACTCACCAGGCCCCATACCGAATTTTAGTTAGATAGTGGAAGTTGTTGGATGTCTGATGAGGAACGTTTTCCCACAAAAATTTCTTGAATCTGTTCATTACAAGCGGAGAAAACAGATTTTTTTTAAGCGGCACGAAACGAGGGTGAGAGGAGGCGAGCTCGAAACCCTTGCCGCTCTTCCGCGTAGCCTTCGCAAGCAAATCTCTTCCCCACCCTCTCCAGCATCCGACCATGAGGTGACGTGCGCATGACGTGCCCAAACAAGTCCAACCCCCGAGCACGCGAGCAGCGTTGCTTTGCTGACCAGCGTTATTTTGTGGTCTTCTGCCTGTTTCTGCGGGATTGTTTGAAAACGCTGGCTTAGACGCGTTAGAGTAGATGAACAGAATGAGTGCGCGAACGCGTAGGAGCGTTCCACGGCGGTCGTCTGCTCAATGCGCTGACCGCGGGGACCCGAACACATGCGAAACACTGGCACATTTACCCCGCATCTCGTAGCATTTCACAGGAAAAAAATGTAAGAAAAACGCGCACAGTTTTTTATTGCATCTCATTATTTATTTCAAGTTTTATTCATCTCTTAAAGCAACAAATACATAAACTACGCATGTTGTGTTAAATAATTTTTGCCATCTCACGTGGTATACTGTTGACAACGTCAGAGCAGAGTCGTCTACGTAGAGGACCAATGTCACCGCATTGCCGTGTACGTAGGGCCATTCCAACGCCCACGTCATGCCCTCATTCTCTACGCGTGTGCCGGCAGAGGGGAGGGGGAGCAGCGTTCATCTTGAAATTTGACCCATTTCCGCGGCGCGTAGCGTTGCAAATTTTGGCAGACGTGATCATGAACGGCTCATCTACGCAATGCGCTTGTCAGCTCAAATATGTCAAACCTGGTGAGTGGCCCTTTAACAAAAGCTTTATTCGGCAAACATATACATGGCTGTTGCAACTTTTTGCCTAGAGATGCTCTTATGCATGGGTGATTCCACGAGAGATCGACACGGGTCCAAAAGTTGATATTTTAGATTTCATTGAGTATTTTATATTTTGTGCACCTCTCACCAGGTAGCCCGAAAGTCAACTTCGTTTTATGATTAACAGCATAACTTACGAGAAAAAAAATATCAAACTTCACCAACACAGAAGCAGCAATTTCGTCACTTGTCATTTTCGAAAATTGCAGATGCTATAAAAAGACAAATATTTTTGTTTCAAGGAAGATATTTTTTACCTGAAATGCATGTCCAATGAAGAATGAATTCATACGGTTTCAAGTTTGTAGACTTAAAAAAAATAGCTTTTAAAAATGTCAAATTTTGCAACAGTTTAAAATAAGTTACGTGTTCCCCATTTTTTTTCTCCGAAAGTATTGCAAGCAGCGTTTTCAAACTTGACATGTTTTAAGGATATAGTGTGTTCATTAGGTACATAAATTATTGCTGTCGTAGGGCAAATGTAAATTTTTATATATTGCCTCAAAGTTCTCATATCATAGTGGCAAAAGTGTACTACACTGAAATTTGAATAATAAAAAAACCCCATCTTCCATTTTCTTAAAATCTCAGTAAATAGACAACCGAAGGCCATCATACAGTATTATAGAAAAACATGTTGCATTATTTTGTTTTAAGCGACAATATTCGTGGCACAAATCAGAGCTTTTCGAGAATGCGCTGATAAGTTGAGAAATCTAGAAATCAAAACAGAAAAGCGGCAATGAGCTTCAAACGCGAGTAAACGTGACCGCATTTGGTGAAGAAAGGCTGTTTCAGCAGATAGGAGTAACTATTTTGAACACGATATTCTACAGTAGCTGAATTCACTCTTATACGTAGAGCACTGAGACTTCTAATATCTGGTGCACGGTTGACAATGAGCTCACTGGGATACTTTTCAGCTTACCAGCAGTGGATGGAGCAACACGGTGGAGCCATCGTGAACATCACGATGGAAAACTCTAAAGGATTTCCCACGTTTTCGTAAGCAGACCTTCAGGGCAGCACTTGTTGCCTCTGCTTTGAACAAAAAAAAAAAAAAAAAGTATGCTTTTTGACAGGCACTCGGGAGCGGCCAGAGCTGGTGTGGAAAACCTGACCCGCACGTTGTCGATCGAATGGGCTGCGAGTGGAGTCAGGGTCAATGCAATCAAGCCGGTGAGAACGTAGAGGCTCTGGCTTTTCGAAAAATATTGCGCGTCTAGTCGCAAAATTCAAAAGGTTTTTAATCGTGATCTGCTTTAACCTAAAGTATGAACAAGTTATGGTTAAATGACTGCAAAATTTTCGTGTATAACGCTGTAAAGCGTGCTACGTTTTGATTTAGAAGCATGTGAAATTCGCTCATTTCATAGAAGTCTTAAAAATTCATTTGTTAAAATATTTGTCACTTTAATTGTGTTCTTTTATATTTTTTGTTTCAAATGACCTGTAGTTGTTCCTTATGCTACCTAGCTTTTTGGTACATATTTTTGGTATATTTTATTGTTTATTCACCACTGTTTGCTGACCTACGAACTGATCGACTATTTTTTTTTTTTTTTTTGTCAGGGGTCGTCTAACAGTCGTTACTTTGGTACCTCCAATTCTTCAGTCACAATAAAGAAAGTATGCATCACCACACATTAATCGGCCCTGCTTAGCAAATATTAAAGTTGGGAAACGTAAGCTGTAATTAACTTCCTGCTATATATAGTCATCTTTGAATTCACAACATTGCATAGTTCATGTTGTTGTGATGTCCAACACAGCACAAAACTCGTTTTCAGATTTTAGCAGTACCATTGGTTTTTATGGTGTTGCCGATTCGCCAGCAATGCTCACATGCAAAAAAGAAAAAAAAACACTACAAATAAAAATAAATATTAGAAAACAGGTTGAGAGTACATCATCAGCTGCAGCAATCACAGGATTGGAGCAAGTTAGGGTGGTGTCTACAGAGAGCAAGTCTGTAAAATTGAATGGTCTTCTAATACAACATAGTAAGTGCCAAGGCATTATATACATATAAGCCATGTTAGATAAGCCTAGACACTCACTAGGTATTTATTTGTTAAAAATCTCTATCTTACCAAGAACAGTGGACTTTACATGATTGCGTGAAATCAGTGCAAAACACTAAATTGTGCCAGCGCTTGGTCTATTGTGGCAGTGAGGCGAATGTGAATGCTCTAACATTTGATTCACATAATGTATGCAGCTTTAATCATTTTTGTTGTCGTTTTTTTTTTCCACAACAGGGTATTATTTTTTCAGAAACTGCCGCAAAGAATTACGAGGGCGACTTGTTTGAACTAGTTCGGCCACGACTACCCGCCAAACGACCGGGCACGACCCAAGAGGTCTGTACCAAGCACTCCATTGTGGATGGATTTGTTCTTTGCCATCTTTTCAAGCATGGTCAGAAAAAAAAAAAGTTAATAAGTTGACTTGTCTTCTTTTTAACGTCAGTTTCCTTTAGGAAAAGTAAACTGCATAAGCATTGGGGGCTGTAGGACACTTTCAATACCACTTTGCCGTGCCTCTAACAAACTTTCTCGTTTTGTGGTTAGGCATGGCATGTTAAAAGCATGTAATGGCAGTAGAGTGAATGACAAATACAGCCTAGTAACATGCAAAGCTGCATGTTACTTGGCTATTAGAGGTCTATGGTTACCAGCTCCATGTATTCACTAGCATTGCCTCACAAGTGTTTACTGGTAGTCCTCCATAACTAACTTAGCCAAACTGAACTTTTGTGACAGTTTGGTGTATGTGCAGTACAGTTGTCATAGTGGTTGCTGTGGACTTGCATCGGCAAGTCTTATCAGATGTTTTGCATTGTTTCACACTTTAATATATTCAGCAGCTTGAGGGCCGCAATAGGCCTTTTCAGGAGAAAGGTATTGATTTAAAGATGGCAAGCTTCTACTCATATTAAGCAAATGCACTTTGGAACATTTGCTTGCTTCATACAGACTGAATGCGTGCTTGACCAAATAGCAGTGGCTAATGAATAAAAAGTGCATGTTTATTGTAATTAGTTATAAGCATAGTATTTTTTTCTAAGTGCACTTCACTGAGCTAATAAATTGTATATTTCTCCTTCCTGATGTATGGTGTAACCGCCGACCAACCTTTTCTAGTGATGCTCAGTTAGTCTCATGCAATCCAATGTCTTTTTTTTTTTTTCGGAAAGGTGTCATCAGCAGTTTGCTTCTTGCTGTCACCAGGAGCATCCTATGTGTCCGGAGCCACGCTAAGCGTGGATGCAGCAAGCTCGTTCTATCCAGCTGTCTCATTTGAAATTCCAGGTGAGCAGATTGCACTGCATTCTTATATTTCACACTTTGGAATAAGCGATGATTGGACTGCTACTAATTGTTTGCCAATAATCATTTGCCAAGAATTAGTGTTGTCGCACTACAGTTGGCCATAAGTTGCCAACATCACAGGGCACTGGTCCATCTTTGGCTAGCAACAAAGGTTGACAATAATGGTACGGTTCATGCATTATTGGATGTACACTCATACCTCATTATAACAAAGTTGAATTTTAAACGAAAATAAGTTCATTATATTTGAAAATATGTTATTAAAGTTTATTTATAACAATGTTTATTGGAAAATTATTTTTAATTTACTTCATTATAAGCGATGGTTCATTATATCGGGTTTCGTTAAGTCAATGTTTGAGTGTAGTATCCGAACTCGCAACAAAGCCGATGTTGATTCGTGGGGGTCAAGCTGAAAGAGCTGTGCAAGAACGCAAATACACAAAATAAATGTGGCATGGTTGTTATCGAAACTTGCAAGTTTGCTTATACAATGTTCATTCCAGCATTATACTAAATGTCTAAAACAAAGCACAGCTGCTAATTAAAGTGGGTAAGATATGCAGCCCCAAGGGGAAAAATATAGCATTTATTAGTGTAATACCTACCACATCAAAAAGCATTGATTGTGCACAGTAATGAATGGATAGGAGTGGACTTACAAAATGCCAGCTTTACATCTAGATGCTATACTGTTAACACTGAATAGAACATGCAGCAAATGGTGCCGCATCTTCAGGCACACAATCTCAATTGGGTCTCAGTGTACTAAGAGATGTGTACCCTGTGCATTGATGTAGTGAGGCTCCTCCTTCGCACATATGATGCAGAAATGACATCTTCAAAAGCACAGCTAAATGTAAAATAAAATATACATTGCTAAGTGTTGGAATACTTGTGGATGCTTCCCACACTTTGCCAGGGATCACGGTGCAAGAATACTTTAGGTGAGCGAACGCAAAGCGAGCGCTTGGCGAGGAAAAACCGATTATGTTCTCGTTTGTGGCGTGCCGATAAATGGCTCGCCGGACTGAGGACCGTAGTGGGTTGCTGGCAAATTCCGCAAATCACGTCCGGCACGTGGGCGACAGTTTCCAAATCTGAGAAAACCGGATAATTGCGTGATATCAACCGCGCGAAACGCATAGGGTGGTGCCGTGAAAGAGGTGGTGATAGGGGAAGAGATTGACGGTGCGGCGAGGGTGTTGTGGCGATAAGGGAACACCGCTACTTTTTTATATCATGGGGCTTTCCTACACTGACAAGAGGTGAGGGGAAGCCGGGGCAAATTTTGTAGTGCCATCTCCCAGGCTCCTAGCGAAGCAGAACATTATCGGGCAGGAGGTAGTCCTGGCGTTCACTCGCCTAAAGTATTTTTGCACCGTGCCAGGAATCCAGTTAGTTTCTTTTATATGGAAGCATGAAATCCCTGCATGTAATTGATAGACTAAGGATAAATATATTTGCAAAGTAATTCTATGAAACAAGTGCCTTAAATATAGGCCCCCTTCAAGTATTAAACATTTTTCTAAGATTCTTTGTGCAGGACAGTTATCCTTTATTAATATATTTCCTTTCACTTCAGGTATGATGCTGTTTCATTACTTTTCACAGTGAAACACAGCTCTGAGTATGCCTCTAATGTGCATTTATTTGGAATGATGTGGTGTTTGACTGCCATGTGCTTGCTCAACTCTAATTACTGTACTGCTGAAGAACTGTTCAAAATGATAAGTGTGCAGAATCCCACAAAGAATCGGTGAATCAAATGGCCAACTGGCACGATGAAATACAGAAGAAGTTTAGGCGACCTTAAAGACAACTCGCCAGGTTTTTCTTTGTTTACCTGCTTTTAACTAGCCAAGAACGGCATAATTTTAAGCAGTTGTGTGAAAATGGCGCAATAGGAATACTATGTGTTCTTCGATCGCAGATCCAGTTTTTGTGTTTTATTATTTTTGTTTTGACTGCTACGAGATGGCACGAAATGTACTAGAGATGTCCTTTAATCTGTTTTTTTCCAGAACATGACCGATGGCCTAAGCATGACAGCTGCTCAGAGGATGACACGGAAGTGCCGTCGAAGTTGTAGCAATCTTTCCACCGCCATTTTGGTATATTCCACGACATTGGTTTCATACACTCCAGTTCAATGTTTAAGACTGGGTAGGTTTGAGGTACGCATGGATGAGCAACGAAGGCCTTCTTGCTTGTAGAAGTCCCTAAGGACGCTGGCCGTGAGCTTGGACAGCTGCAAACAAGCATGTAGTGATACTGCATGGTCGATACCGGATGCATACTAAACTCAAAAGGACTACAAATTATAAATGTAGGTTATAAACCTGCAAATTGTACGGTCCAATCACATTCTGAAGTGTCTACCTTCTACACACACGTTATGGGCTCACTCAACCACTAGCTTTTTACTTTGATTCTTTGTGCACATTAAGCTAGATAGAACAACATTGTGCTCGGTTGTACATAATGTGCAAACTTCGACAAAATGTACAAAAGTGTAATAAACATTGCACTATTTTCTGATGGTCTTTTTTACATGCTGCATGACTTCTCACACAGTTTGTGTTCTCGATCGCAGTTAATTCAGCGCTCGTTTTTTGAACACGACAGTGTTGTAAGACACCACATGTGACCACTACTAAGACAGAGTACATACTTCTGCTTTGCACCTTAATTTCAGACAATGAGTAACTTGCGTCTTTCACAGCAATATTGAATTTTTTAAACAGAGCTAGCTTTGTGAATAGACTCTTGATACCACAGTTTTTGTTGCTTTTGCCAGGTAACTTTCTGACACCAAACGGCTGGCCTAGCATAGTCTAGGTTGTATTTCCATCAGCATGAACCTAATTTCACGGAAGAGCAAATTGTTGACATAGAAAGATAGCACACATACATATAGAACACATACATGTTCAGACATGCCAATTTTCCTGTTGAAACAAGCATAAACAATCTAATGAGCATGTTTTTAGTAGACATAACTATACAAAGCTAACAAAACCATAGAGCATTATCTGTAGTTTCCATGAAGCTGTGACATATATGAGATAAAGAAAAATTAAAGTGGACATCAAAATAACTCACTGCAAACAACCCACTACTTTCATGTTACACACATTAGTTATCTACAAAGCTTTTGCAATTTAAGTGGTCTTGCTAATATATGAGCATAGAAACCAAGTTTACTTGCAGCCTTCAAGTGACTACTTAATACTGGTGTGCCCACATATTTCAGTCGGGTGCCGAGCAACAGCTTCTGTGAGTAGACCGCCTGCCTTGACAGGCATGCGTAAATACTGATGCAGTGACAACCGTGTACCTTGCCACACTTGACCTCTTTATGGATGTCCACAATGCTGCTTTGATTTTTTCAGTGTGCTATTTGCCAGACTTTCTTCTCTGGTTCAAACAGTCGACGTCATGCTCTTTTTGTAGAATTATTATTTCCTTTCTTAGCATCTTTGCCATAAGGTGGCCCACAGAATGCACATCATTTAAATGCCAAGTGGTTAAAAATAACCTGGGGACCCCCACTCTAAGTGAATTATGGTTTGAGTGAATCATAAATGAATCATGGTTTTAGTATATAAAACCACACAATTTCAAGCTTAAGAAAGTTGTCGCATGAGACACTGTAACCTGTGAAGCTGCATATCTACAGTACTCATTAAACGAAACTGAAGGGACAAGAGAAGCGTGTTCCAGGTAACAGAAGTTCTGTTTACTGAGAGGAAGACCACATTGCTGCATTCAGCTATGAAACCAATCATATAAGATGCGATTGTTCACTTCAAGCAGCGGTTTTGTTTAATGGATTTCTACGGTACTCAGAGTCTATCGTATTGTGAGGGTCTGCCTATGTCCTGCAAACCTTACTATAGACCTGCCTACTGGCAGTATATGTGTTCTTGGCGGTGTAGATTTAAGTGCTGGAACCATGCCAGCCATAGAAAACCCACCCATTTTTATTGCAATAGCAACTATATATGGACACTCTCGGGGCAGATTTTTGCCGTGGCCGTCATGTTCCATATATATATATATATATATATATATATATATATATATATATATATATATATATACATATACACACACACACACACATACTTTCATACATAGATTGTTATGCCTGCGAGTCCACAGCGAACATCCATGCCTCTGAAAAAGGCAATCTGTGTCAAGGCCAGCCCGCGAGCCCGCCTGACGCGAACAACTCAACGGCATCATCACGCGGCGGTGCCTTTCTGCCGCGCACGCACAGTGAGTCACCTCAGCCGGCGAGCCCGTCGAAGCAATCGGCGCCTTCCTGTCTGGCGAGTCTGACGCAATGCGTGGCGACATCACTCGTCCTTAGGTGCAGCCACGTGCATCGCAGCGGCTCCAGATTCGATGAGAATGACGCGGCCCAGCGGCGACCTCATTGGAGCATTCTGACCTCACGACCAGCGGCGCTTCTGGTTGGACATTTGGTTACTCAAAGAATCCATCCGGTGCATATAAAAAAGCCCTGCGGCGCGTCGCGAGCAGTAGACATGTGTGTCAGAGAAGAGAGCTTGGCTCTTCGAGTCTCTAAGCTGTCGGCCCCAGTGCAGAATTTGTAACGCCTCTGTATATATGCTGTACATAAACCTTGTTTAACTCACCGTCGTCTCGTCCGCTCGTCTACCAGCTCTGCGCAGAAGCAGTCGCAAGCTGAGAAATCTACACTACCAAACGGCTGGTGACCTTCCCAGCGGAGTTTGAAGCAGTGGCGCCTTCGGGACCGTGTTGGCGTCGCCGTCTTTCGTAACAGTGGTTGGCAGCTGCGGGATCGGCCGCTGTCAGCGACATCGATGCGGTGAGTGCCTGACGTTTTCCCCTCAGTTCACCAGACTACTCTAGCTCAGGTTGTAGTAGTTTAGAGAAGGGCTGTGTGAAGCATTAGAGTGAGCTTTGATCGTTTCAAGCAAAGTCGAAGTGCTTTGAAACCAAAGTTAATGCGGAGGGGGTAAACACGGGAGTGTTAAAAATTGCTTGCGCGTCTTGCTAGTAGGCTTATAGGGGGTACGGCAAGTAGATTCTTAACAGGGGCAAACAGCAAGAGGCTAGTGTGAACGATGCAGAATTTTAAAGTGAAGGAACTCATCGAAATTTGTGAGGAACTCGGCATTACTTTGGGCCGTGCGAAACGAAAGCAAGCGATCCTTGAGATCATGAAGGATGAACGAGTGTCGGCTGAGGAAGTCGATGAGGCCTGGGCGGATATCAAAGCACGCCGCGAGGAGGCTGAAAGGCGAGAAGTAGAAGCTCGCAAACGTGAAGAAGATGAAAGGCAAGAAGTTCGCGAACGTGAAGAAGCTGAAAGGCGAGAACGCCGTGAGGAGGCTGAGAGACAGGAGCGCCTTGAGTTAAAATGAATAGAATTGGCAATCCTACAGTGTTCGCAGGTGCCTAGCGTAGCTTCTGCGACAGTTCAGGTCAGCGGTTATAGAATTCGGGACCAACTGCCACCATTCATAGTAGGCAAGGACATGGCGAAGTATCTCGTCAAGTTTGAACACGTCTGTGAGCGAAATGCTTTGGAGTGGTCTCTTTGGGCGCAGAACCTGTTAGCTCTTCTTCCCGGCGAAGTGTCCGACGCGATAGCTTGCTTGTCAAAGGAAGCATTTGAGAGCTATGACGAGGTTAAGGAAGTGCTCTTAACACGTTATAAGTTGTCACCCGAGGCTTTCAGGCAAAAGTTCCGGTATGCTAAGAAGGGGAATGAGTCGCACGTTGACTTCGCGTTTCGTCTTAAAGCCGATTTAATTGAATGGCTCAAGTGCGAAGGTGTTTATGACGACCGCGATAAAGTGGTAGAATGCATTGCATTGGAGCAATTCTACCGCTGCATCGAGGAGGATGTCAAGCTTTGGCTGCAGGATAAACTTGGTGAAGTACAGCTAAACAAGGCAGCAGAGTTAGCTGAGGAGTATTATACTTGCCGAAAGTTGCATAGCAGGGCAGTGCGCGTTGAAAAGGATGAAAGGAAAGAGGGCTTTTCAAAGAAACCTGATCAACGGAAACCCGCTCCGCACCGTAATTTCAAGAAGGAACCGTCTCTTACGAAGGGCACTGTAGGGGAAGGGCAAACGGAAGCGGAGAAATCGAGTGAGGTTCCTAAACAAAGCACTGATACCACACGGGCGTTTGAATCACGGAAGCCGCTAATCTGCTACAACTGCAAAAAGGAAGGGCACATCGCGATAAACTGTAAGCAAAAGTTTGCTTTTGCAACAATCCGAGAATCGGAAAAGAACACGTGGTTGTTAGAGCTGTATCCCCAAGAAATTAGTGTGAATGGGAAAACGTGTCGAGCACTTCGAGACTCAGCGGCAACCATGGACATTGTCCATCCTTCATTGGTGTCTCCGGATGACTTTACAGGAGAATGCACGTGGATGAGGCAAGTCGCCGAAGAGCAGAGTGCTTGCTTACCAATCGCTACGGTTGTTATTGAAGGCTGGTTCGGTAAGCTTCGCACCAAAGCGGCTGTGTCTGCCGCGCTTCCCGATCGTTTTCCTTATCTTTTCTCTAACAACTCAGAGCAGCTTCTCAAAGAGCAGGGTAAATCGTTCTTCCCCAACTTAGCGTGCATGGCCCTCACGCGATCGCAAGCGCGGAAGCTTTCGCAGGAGCTTGATCTTGTTCAATGTGGTGAAACAAGTTCAAAAGCAGCAGATCTGTGCGGCAAGTCGCCGGAATTTCTGAGAGGAAATTCTCCGTGTGAGCCATGTGAGCAATCACTCGAGTGGCCCGTCGCTGAAGCGACCGACGCGGTTTCCGTAGCAGGGGGAGACGACATGGCGCCATTGAGTCAGAGCGAGAGGGGTGCAACGCTCTCGCCTGTAGCGGAAAGTTGGAGTAAGCTGTCTAGGGTTGATCGAGAAACACTCATTCGAGAGCAGCGTGAGGACCTTTCGATAAAAGCGCTAATGGAAATCGTAAACTTGGGAAAAAAGAAAAAGAATGTTTCTTTTTTTGAGAAAGCAGGGCTTTTGTATTGGAGCTACACAAATTCGGAAGGTCGCAAGTATCAGCAGCTCTTGGTGCCACAAAAGTATCGTCCCCAACTATTGGAACTGGCGCATGAAAACGCATGGGCAGGACATCTCGGCATAAAAAAGACCAAGGCTAGAGTTTACCTTGAGTTTTATTGGCCGAAATGCTGGAAGGATATCGAAGACTTTGTACGCTCATGCGACACTTGTCAGAGAGCGGGGAATTCCACGGACAAGTGGAAGGCACCCATGAAGCTTGTGCCAATTATCACAGAACCTTTTCAGCGCCTAGTCGTTGATATCGTCGGGCCACTGCCAGAGTCAAGGCAAGGTTGTCGGTACATCCTGACGGCTCTCTGTGTAGCCTCAAAATTTCCGGAAGCGATACCACTTAAGGAGCTCAATTCCCCTCATGTCGTGGATGCACTGCTATCTATATTTGCTCGCGTCGGATTTCCTTCTGAAATGCAATGCGACAATGGTAGTGTCTTCACCAGCTGCCTTACCTCTACCTTTATGGATAAATGCGGAATAAAAGTAGTGCACAGCTCGATCCATCACCCGCAATCTGATCCGGTAGAGCGTATGCATTCCGTTCTGAAACGGATACTGAGAGCTCTTTGCTAGGAGCACAAATGCGACTGGGAAGCGTGTACTCCTCCCGCTATGTTCGCTTTAAGATCAGCTCCTCATGAGAGCACTGGTTTTAGCCCTGCAGAGCTTGTCTATGGCAGGAGTTTGAGAACACCATTGCGGATGCTGCGCGAGTCCTGGGAGGGTTTCGATGAGGACCCTAATGTAGTTGCGTATGTTCTAGACCTCCTTCAGAGGCTTGGAAAAACGAAAGATCTAGTGGAAAGCCACATGAAGGCTGCACAAGTGTTGTCGAAGGAGTACTACGACAAATCGGCGAAGAAGCGTGCTTTTGATGTTGGTAGTCAGGTAATGCTGCTGCGGCCGTCCAAAAAGAACAAGCTTGAGGTTCATTGGGAAGGGCCCGCCAAAGTAATATCGGAGCTTTCTGATACCAATTATGAAGTGAAATTAGGAAGGCGGCCGAACAAAATTTACCACAGTAACTTGATGAAACCATACGTTCAACGTCAAGCGGTCGTAAATCTGCTGTTGAATGCTTCAGAGGAAGAGGGAGCAGAAATTTTGAGTTCTAGTGATGTAATCGAAAGGGGATCGGAGGTAATCTTGGAGCAGTTGAACCTAGAGCCTAGGTTAAGTGAAGTCAAAAGGAGGACCTGAGAAGGATTGTTTCTGAGTTTAAAGACGTGTTTTCAGACCGTCCCGGAAACACGATGGTGATCGAACACGATATCGAGCTAACTTGTGAGAAGCCAATCCGTAGCAAGCCGTATCGTTGTTCCCCTGTGCAAAAGCAGATCATGAAAGAGGAGATCGATAAAATGCTGGAGTTGGGAGTCATAGTACCGGGTGAGAGTGGCTATACATCCCCTCTAATATTGGTTCAGGTGCCAGGAAAAGATCTGAGGCCATGCATCGATTATCGGCGTCTTAACGCCATAACTCGAGACCAAACTTACCCGATACCAAACCTAGAGGAGAGGGTGGAAACTGTGTCACAGTCCAGCTATATTTCCACGTTAGACCTCGTGCGAGGGTATTGGCAAGTCCCCCTTACAGAGCGTGCTAGCCGCTATGCCGCATTCGTTTCTCCATTTGGAACGTATCGTCCACTTAAGCTGAGCTTTGGATTGAAAAATGCGCCCTTTTGTTTTTCAGGCTTAATGGACTGCGTTCTTAAAGGCCTCTCTGTGTTCGCTCTGCCGTATCTTGACGATGTCGCCATCTTCTCCAACAACTGGGAAGAACATGTCGAGCATTTATGCGACGTGCTGAACAGGTTGAAAGAAGCTGGTCTTACCGTGAAACCTACTAAATGTCACCTAGGGTGCAGCGAGGTGTCTTACCTGGGGCAGGTTGTGGGGCGTGGCCGGCGTAGACCTTCAAAAATTAAGGTAGCCGCCGTCAAAAACTATCCACGACCAACCACAAAATCTGAGATAAGGGCATTCTTGGGCCTGGCTGGATACTATCAGCATTACGTGCAAAATTACTCTAGCATTGACAGCCCTCTAGCTGACGCACTTCAAAAACCGAGCCAGTTAAAGTAGTATGGGACTCGGTAAAAGGGAATGCGTTTTGCCAGCTAAAACAGGCCCCAAGTGAAAAGCCCGTTTTCATGGCACCCGATTTCTCTAAAAGATTTGTGATTCAATGCGACGCGAGTGATCGCGGCATGGGAGCTGTATTGTGTCAGGAAGACAGTGCTGGTAACGAAAGGCCAGTTTTGTATTGAAGTTGAAAGCTCAGCGGCAGGGAAGAGGCATACAGTACCTCTGAAAAGGAATTCGCTTGCCTCGTGTGGGCCGTTGAAAAGCTAGCTTGTTATGTCTCCGGTTTGAGGTTTGTGGTCGAAACGGACCACTGAAACGGACCTGGTTAAATAACATGTCGCCTAAAAGTGGCCGGTTACTGAGGTGGAGCATGATACTCCAACAGCACAGCTTTGACGTTCGCTACAAAAAAGGAAAGCTAAACGCTAATGCAGACGCATTGAGCCGTGCGTTTAGTCAGTACCTTCTCCACCTTTCGGTTTCTCGCTGGCGACTCGGGGCCAAATTTTGTCCTCATCACGGCCTTAGCTGAGCGCTCTCGTTCAGAATGAGCTCAAGGAGCCAACTTCATGTTCTATTCTATTTCGTTACGTTGTTGTATGTGTAAAAAAATTGAGTTCTCATTTTTAAGAGTCTTGTGTCCCACATGTGCCTCCTGGTGTAGAGGGAATGAAATTCCGATACACGTAGCTAGGTATATGATGTACTATACTTTGTCTGGTGTTCTGTCGGGTGACCAAGGGCACTTGCTTGTGTCATGTGTTGTTTGTTGTCGAACCGTTCTTGACAAGTTGCAGAACCATCGGCAAGTGCTGAAACCAAAGATTGTCAGAAGAGACGAGCGAAGCTGGTCGACAAGTTGTGGCGACAAGCCAGTGGATCTGGGATCCGTCCTCAAGAATGGGATGTGTTCCCGGAAGAGAGTCTGGCGCTGCATTCTCCCCATGGCCCCGGAGGCGAACCTGGAGGGACCTGGCGAACGAGCGCGCCTGACATCCAAGCCACGTGGAAGCAGCTCGTCTTTCCGGCGCATTGTCTGGTGGCGGGGGTGCTGTTATGCCTGCGAGTCCACAGCGAACATCCATGCCTCTGAAAAAGGCAATCTGTGTCAAGGCCAGCCCGTGAGCCCGCCTGACGCGAACAACTCAACGGCGTCATCACGTGGCGGTGCCTTTTTGCCGCGCACGCACAGCGAGTCACCTGAACCGGCGAGCCCGTCGAAGCAATCGGCGCCTTCCTGTCTGGCGAGTCTGACACAATGCGTGGCGACGTCACTCGTCCTTGGGTGCAGCCACGTGCAGCGCAGCGGCTCCAGATTCGATGAGAATGACGCGGCCCAGCGGCGACCCCATTGGAGGATTCTGCCGTCACGACCAGCGGCGCTTCTGGTTGGACATTTGGTTACTTAAACAATCCACCCGGTGCATATAAAAAAGCCCTGCGGCGCGTCGCGAGCACTAGACATGTGTGTCAAAGAAGAGAGCTCGGCTCTACGAGTCTCTAAGCTGTTGGCCCCAGTGCCGAATTCGTAACGCCTCTGTATATATGCTGTACATAAACCTTGTTTAACTCACCGTCGTCTCGTCCGCTCGTCTACCAGCTCTGCGCAGAAGCAGTTGCGAGCTGAGAAAACTACGCTACCAAACGGCTGGTGACCTTCCCGGTGGAGTTCGAAGCAGTGGCGCCTTCGGGACCGTGTTGGCGTCGCCGTCTTTCGTAACAACATACATACATACATACATCGGAACTTTGTGGTGGCAAGTTATGTTTTCGTCCACTTTTCCTTCTTCACATTCACATTACAAATACTTTTAATAACAACCTCTACTATACTTTCCTTTGCACTTGGAGTAGTTATATAGCACCTTTTATCATCACTGCATAAAAGCCAGTTTTTGAAATGGCGCATCGTCATTAAAGAACCGCTGACATCGATTTTGGAAACTTGAGAAGCTTGTGTTTGAGAATTCTGCATGGGGAGGCACTTCTGACCGATGAACAGTGATGGGCGTTGCCTATAAGATAATTCAATATGGTTTTAAAGGGGCCCTGCAACACTTTTGAGCATGGTCAGAAAACGCTGCCGATCAGTAGTAGAGGCTCTTGACAACCTGCCAGCCAAATATTGTAGCGGTGCACGGGGCCTGGAATTCCCAATAAATTATCAAAATCGGCTAAATATTGTTTTCGCTTCTCTAGACAAATGATAAAAGACGCTCAAAAATCACACTTAGCAAGCCCATCTATCAGCCATTGGCTGATTTGAACATGGTGTGCTCGGTCGTTACAGAGATCGCCGCGGAAGACCGTGACCTGTCCACGCGTAAGCATGCGTTCACACTGAAAAAGACGCACATTTGAAAAAAAAAATGCTCAAGGGTCATGAGGCGCTGGTGACCTAGTTTCTTTGCCCCCTGCCATCCTTCCCTGCTTAGCTTCTAGGGCTTTCGTCGGGATGAGAGAAGACAAAATGGAATTGCAGCATGCGACAAATCTTTTTAACTCCACTCGCACTGGAATGGAAGGAATGAGAAAACTTTTAGTTTTTTTGCGCGTAGTGGGTGTCTGCCACGTAAGGACTCACAGGTACCTGGCGGCCGCTTCGTGGGCCTGCTGGGACAGACTATTGCTGGTCGGCGAAAAGTGAGCTCCCGAGGGAGACAATAAGCTCTTTCAATGATTTCACTCCACGGTTACTTGAAAAAGTGTTTCATGGCCACTTTAAAGTAAGTGTGGGAGCTCGTCGGAGTTATCGGTGCCAATCGACATTATCTCGGGTTAGACGTAGACAGGCCACCGTGTGACGTTCCATGAGTAAGGCGAGTATTGTCGACGTTAGATAACATTTGCAAGGTGTGCACGGTACCTCGACTGGCATCGGTCGCTCACGATTGTTCATCACGCCTACAGTGTTGTCACCCATCTTGCTCTGTTGTGGGGCTGTTCTCAAGGTGGCTATGGCTGCTTGCGCCAGGAATACTTTTCTTTTTGCAAAGGGGGGGTTCAGAGCACCCACATTGTTTAATTATGTAATTTCATTCACCGCTTGCGGACGCCCCTGCTTCCCCTTCTCCAGATTTGAATACGGTGAATTTAACATCACCATATCATCACCAAACCTTGAACACAAGTTGCTAATTAACGAGGCTAGCAATAATTATACAATATGCTGGAAAATTTACGATTCAATTTCTGGAATACTGGACACAAAGTTACAAATCACTGAAAAAAAAATTGCAAGCAAGACTTCTGGAAGCAAGATGGGGTGATGGTGACCATGACTGTCGTCACGGTGGAACAGGAGCGTGATGACTACCTTCCAAGTAATCCGCAATTTCTTGTGGGTGCTCACCATAGACCATAGCGTGGACAACGTGCATCTCGGTGGAATCCGCGTAGGCCTACTCGTCGGTAGTAACAGTCGCGGTACATGTGTCCAACTTCGCCACAATGGTAGCACAAAGTACGATTGTCGGGTGCACGCCAGACGGTGGACTTCCGCGGGCCAGGACGAAAATCGGCCTAAGAAGGCAGGCGATGGGCTGGACTTGGAAAGCGTCTGGGTGTCCCAGTAGGTTGATAAGCAAAATGTGCCGTCGACAGCGTAGAGGCGCGTAGGGAATTCGCGTAGGAAAGCGTGGGAGCTTCGACTTGAGATGGTGATGAGGAGTGAACGAACTGCCTGATTTCGTTACGAACGACGTTTGTAAGAGCAGCGCTACTGGGAGGGGACGCTGCATGAAATTTCCGAAGTTCTTTGCGTACAACTTGCCATATGAGTTCTTTGAGGACCTCCTGTTATCACCTCCTGGTACAAGCGAGCACGCAGCGGCCATGGCCGTCTGACGCTCATACTGCGACACCCGCTGCCGAAGCATGCGCTCCATAATTGTGGCCTCACGTATAAACTCGGACACAGTCGTAGGAGGGTTGCGCACAAGGCCCGCGAAAAGTTGCTCCTTTACGCCTCGCATTAGCAAGCGCACTTTCTTGTCTTCTGGCATGTGGGGGTCAGCCTGTCGAAACAATCGCGACATTTCTTCGACAAACATGGCGACGCTCTCGTTCGGCATTTGAAATTGCGAAGAAAGTGCCTGCTCCGCTCTCTCTTTCCGTTCGGGGTTACTGAACGCCTCGCGAAGCTGCCGATGGAATTCCTGCCAACTTGTGAATGAAGTTTTGTGGTTCTCATACCACACTCTTGCCGCGTATAAGAGGGAGATATACACGTTCTTCAACTTACGGCGATTGTCCCAGTCGTTGATGGCAGCGACCTGGTCGAAATGGTCAAGCCAGTCTTCGACATCTTCACTGGCATCACCATAGAATGGGTTGGGTGTGCGAGGCGTGTTGATGACACAGGGTACGCTGGCGAGTGGGTCATGCTCGGTTCGGGTTGCGGATGTGGCAAACATTGTCCTCACGGAACTTGCCAAGGGGCCGTACTGTGGTGGTAGTCCTTGAAGGCGGCGGCTGCTTCGATAGATGTCAGCAGACCCTGGTGCACTGACGGTGGTTGCTTCTGGTTCAGGACCAGCAGGCATAAGACGTTGCAGTACAGTACCCAGCACGTCCACCAGTCTGTCGCAAGAGGAAACGATAGGCAGGAACTCGAAGTGGAGGACTGTTTACTCAGCCACAGCTGCTATTCACTTCTTCGCTCTCGTCTTCTGCCACCAACACAGCGTGGCACTATCATAGATTTTTTATCACTTCGGCATTGACATTTACGGACCACTACCATCAACTCTAGCTGGTAATTGCTGGATTATTGTTGCGATAGACCATCTCACACACTATGCCGAAACAGCTGTGCTGTGGAATGTCACAGCCCGTGATGTTGGAACGTTTCTCTTGCGACGTTTTGTTCTGCATCATGTTGCCCCTCATCAGCTCTTAAGTGACAGAGGCCATGCCTTTCTTTCTGATGCTTTGAAGGCATTACTCGACGAATGCCGAATCGTGCACCGCACAAGTACAGCGTACCACCCTCAGACGAATGGCATGATGAAGCGCTTCAACCGTACTCTTGGCGATATGCTGTTGATGTACGTCGCCTCTGGTCATTCAAATTTGAACCAAGTTTTCCCGTTCATCGCCTGCGTGTATAATACTGCCGTACAAGCTACTATGGGTTTTCGCTGTACTCTCTTCTATACGGACGAGAACCTTCCAATACAGTAGACACTATTCTCCCATAGAAACCTGATAAGTCTGAAAGTATAACTCTGTCCGAAGCTGCTCGACATGCTGAAGAATGCCGCCAGCTTGCCCGCTCCTTTTCTACAGAGGACAAGTGGCAGCAGCAATCCCGCCAACCTGGAAACCGTTCGGCTCCCAACTTTCCACCTAATTCAATAGTATAGCTTTGGGTACCTGCTACCTCACTGGGTTGCTCCGCAAAACTTGTTCCCAAAAACCTCGGACTATACCGTGTTGTAGAGCAAACGTTACTCGTCAACTACATCATGGAGCCCATCATGCCATCCACAGACCTACGCTACCGGGGCCGTGACATTGTCCACGTCTCTCGTCTCAAGCCATACTATGACCCATTAGTTGTTTCTTCTCCATAATCCTCCAGGATGGCGCTTTTTTCTGCGGAGGGTGATTGTAGTGAAGAAGAGTGGCCTTGGCGGCATTGCTCTGCGCCTCAGGGGCATCGTCATCATTATGAGCTTGTGCTTGCTGCACTTGGCCGGGCGCTGCTGACTGCTTCTCCTACTGCACTCTGCTGTGCAAATAAACGCCGTTACTAAATATATAAATATATATTACTGTGCGGTCGAAAAAGCCTTGAAAAGGGTACAAAATCTCACAAAGAATTGGCAAATTGTTCGTGAGATTTGACAAGATGAAATACAAAGGCCGTGTAGGCAATGTTAAAAACAATTAACCAGCATTTTCTTTGACTGCTTTTAACTAGCCAGCAGCATTAATTAAGAGAGTCATAAAATTGGCACAACAGGAAGACAATGCTTTGATCATATACCAATTTGCCATGAGATAGCATAAAATGTGTTATGGGGATGCCTTCAGTCAGTCAAGAACTTTATTAGAAGGTCCTGAGGAGTTTAAGCCACCAGTGTGTCCACGAGGGACATCCTAGCAGCCGCTACTGTAGGCGGCATCCGAGTTGAGGTGGGAACTTGGTGGCGTTCCGCCAGTTCTTGGGCCCTTTGGACTACCTTTAGTTAGTGTTGGATTTTGTGGCTCTGAGTGCCTCTATCCAGTCGGACTCACTGGTGAGAGGTCCCTGTGGTAACGCAGGACATTGCCAGAGCATGTGTGCGAGTGAACAGTGCACTTGTGTGCAGTCTGGGCATTGTGGATTTATGTCTGAGTTGTGATGACTGAGTCGGCCACGTGATGGGTACGATCTCGTTTGTAGCATGCCTTCTAATGTATTTCTTTTCATAGCACGACCAATGGCTAACCATGACCGCTGCTCCGAGGATGACAAAAAAGATGAATCGAAGTTGTTGCAATGTTCCCACTGCCATCTCGGTGTATTGCAGGACATGGGATCCTTTTACTCCAATTCAGCATTCATGACAGGGCAGGGTTGAGGTATGCTTTACAGCTTGTTGTGCTTCTTGATGCATTTGACAAATCCCTCCTCTTTCGATCGGTATTGAAGGCCTCGTTGCTTGCAGAAATTTCTCGGGACACTGACCATGAGGCTGCCCGGCTGCAATACAAGTGGATAAACATACTACATCACTGATACTAGGCACTTGTATGCCAAATTCAAAAGGACAAGTTATTATTACAGATTTTAGAATTGCAACTTTTACTGTCCATCCAAATTGGAGTGGCTACTTTTTACCCGCTGTTATAGACTTGCTCAATCCAGCACAAGTGCATTATCACTTGTTGTGTCACTTTGATTTTTCGTGTGCATGAAGCTAGATAAAACACGTAAGGCTCTATATAATAAATACAAACTCAACGACAATATACAAAAAATGTAATAAACATTGGAATGTTTTCTGCATGTGTATCTTGCATACTGCGTAACTCCTTCTACCAAGAGTTGCTGACAAACAACTACTTCTTGTTGACAGTTAGTTCAATGCTTGTTTTTTTAACACAACAGTATTTTAAGACACCACATGAAAGAAGCTCTACAAAAACAATACATAATTCTGCACCCCTGCTTAATTTCAGGAGATTATTTGCTTGTCCCATCACAAAAATTTTGAATTTTCAAGCAAATGTTGCTTCGTGAGTAGATTTTTGACATCAAAGGTGTTATTGCTTTTGCCATGTAATTTCATGACACCCTGTGGCTGGCCTAACATAGCCTCGGTCGCTTTTTGACCAGCAGAGTAACTGATAATGACCACACTTTCTTATTAGACATTGCCTACAACCCTAAAAAAAAGTGTTATTTTCAGTTTCAATTAAAGCTGTAGCGATTATGAGATAAAGAAAAAAAAACAACTTACTGGAAACAACTCATTACATTCATGTTACAATCATTGGTTAACTTCAGAATTCTCGATTTGAGTGTTCTTACTAAAGTACAAACATAAAACACAGCAAAAAAAGGGGGGGTGGGGACCCTTAAGTTTCGCTTTTAAGAGTTGAATGAAATTGTGATGCTCTGTCCCAAGTGAGTACTGCAAACACTTAGTGCATAGTAATTATATTGTATGATGTTACTTGAGAAGTTTAGATTCGTGATTACTACATTTTAATCGATAAACTTGAAAGTGGATTGTGTGAGTGAAGCTTTTGCATATGGCTCCATTCTGTGTAATGGATAGGATGCTTTAAACTTCGAGCAGTTGTGCGCATGAAATGTTTTCGAGCTTGCTATGCACCCACTACATGGTCTTCAGGGAATACGTGCAGTAACGTGTGCCTTTGTAATGGGAGGCCTACCTTAAACCACAAATTCGTTATGGTAATCACATGTTCAGGTGCCCTGTAGCAATGAATGCTTATACCGTGCCCTATTACTGTGATATTGCATGTTGTATTATGAAGCCTGTGAACTGGACATGTGTGTTGTAAAGCATGATCATTATTTTTGCTGCATTTCCAAGCAGAGGAAGTTATTTTCATTCTATTTTTAAGCAAACACGTGGCTGAGTGGTAAAGCATCTGCTTGCCACGCAAACAGCCTGGGTTCCCTCGAACCCTAAAATTCTTGAAATTTCATTTTATTTGCATATTTCTCGATTATTTGGTTACAGCTAGATGATGATTTTTCAATCACGATCGACGACAACGGAATTTCTGAGAAACAAGCTCTTTAGTGCTATTGCATTAATAATGTTTACTTACAGCCTTCAAGTGGCTACTTAATACTCATGCTTCAGTCGAGTGCTCAGCGACGGTTTGTGCAAGTAGACGACCTGGCCTAGACACGCATGCGTATATATTGTTGTAGAAACAACTGTGTACCTAGTCACGCTTGGCTTCTTCACGGATGAACACAGTGCTGCCTTGATTTTCGGAGCGCGCTTTCTTTGCCAAGCTTCCTTCTTTGACTTGCTGCAAGACGAAGGGTTCAGACAGTAGATACCGTGTGGTTTCTGTAGTATAGAATGCACTTTTTCTTGTGTGCGGTATTTGCTATAATGTAGCCTATGTAATTTCCAGCATTTAAATATTCCAAGTGGTAAAAAGCAACCCGAGGCACTGCACTATGGCCTGCCTAATAATCGAATCATGGTTTCAAGACATAAAACTAAACAATTTCACATTACAAAAACTTCAGATTACCACATGCTTCACGTTACCAGATGCTGTAACATGTGCAGTTGCACACACTTAAGCCTCGATATAAGGAACCCGGGTGTAACGAAATATTCGTTATAATGAAGTAAATAAAAAATAGTCTTCCAATAGATATAGTGTTGGGAATATAGCTCTATAACAAATTTTTGGATATAACGAACTTGTTTTTATGTAAGATTCAACTTAGTTATAATGAGGTTTGAGCTTATCTTTGTGAGAGTCTGCCTACATTCTGCAATTCTTACTGCAGACCTGCGCACTGACTGTATAAGACAAGTCATGTCACGAAGTACTGTTTTCTGCCGAGACTGTTGCGCATTACTTTATTTTATGCATACTAATTTTCAGACATACTCTTCTGCTTTCCATGTCCAGTTCAGTAATCATGAGCTGTGATTCATCACCTGAGTTTTTTTTTTTTGAAGGCACTGTCATCAGTGAATCAAAGGTTACAAAGATGCAGGTTACTCCATTAACTCCTGTCCCTAACTCTCCCCGATCTAGGGCCCAGAGAACCTCCTGTAAAGACACAATGAGTAGCATTGGAGATTGTGTCTCCCTACCTTACACCCTTCTTTATTGGGATTATATTGCTTTCTTTATAGAGAACTATGGTGGCTGTGGATCCGCTCTAGATTTGTTCCAGTATATTTATGTAGGTTTCATTGATGCCCTGATTCCGTAGTACCCGCACTACTGCTGATGTCTCGACTGAGTTAAATGCCTTCTTGTAATCTATGAAGGCTATGGGCCCGCCCTGTGCATGGCTGGTGTAGAAGCCTAGCTAATGTTCCAGCTCCGCACAGTCGTACCGTGCACAATTAAAGTCCCTTTTCGGTAGCTAGAGTCATCGCAGCTACATGGCAGCAGGCTACGTCAGCTGAACAACACTTTTTTGCTACATTAGCCACAACGCATAAACGTCGCGTAGAGGAGCTCTCTGCTCTAAGAAGATAACAAAGGGCATACGCTTGCGCCTTTCATTGTCGATTGCCTTGGCTCGCAGGGAAACCCGGAGGTTCTTGTCCCAGTCCAGTGACAGAGAGCCTGTCGCTGTCGGCACGCTCATTTTGACCAACCTCTCGGTTTGCGTCTCCTCAACGAGGGTTGGTTTTTTCGCTGAGGGAGGGTAACTCACCTCACGTGCTGGGAAAGAGAAATAATATGCGCCGGCCGCGGGTTGACCGGTCCCTTCGAAAAAGACTTCATTGTCTCGTTTCTCTAAGGGACAGACATGTCCTCGCAACTAGGCTGCCATGCTGCTGTAAAAGCGAAAGAAAGCATGGGCGCATGTGCTTTCTCACAATGTAGAGGGGTTGGTTGTATTCGAAGCATTTCTCCATCACCTGATTGATAGTATGAATATAGTCCATTGTGGAGCAGCCTGTACAAAATCCTCCTTGGTTCTTTGGTTAATTGAGTTCTAATGTTGCCCTAATTAGCTATTATTTTTGCAAATAGTTTGTCGACAATGGACACTAACATGATCAGTTTGTAATTTTACAAGTCCTTGTCATCTCCTTTCTAATGGATTAGGATGATGTTGGTGTTCTTCCAAGATTCCGGTACCTTTTCCTTCAAGACACTTCGTGTATAAGGCGGCCAGTTTTTTTAACACAATCTCTTCGTCATCTTTCAGCAGGTCGCCCATTATTACTTTATTCTCCTCACAAGCGGCTTTGCCTTTTTGCATTCCTTATACGGCTTTCATTACTTCTCCTGTCGTTACTGGTAGGACGTCGAATTCCTCTGGGCTATTATTGCTTCTTACGATATTATCCTGCTTGTTTCGGCTTCTGTAAAGCTCTCTGTAGAACTCCTCTGCCACCTCGACCATCCTATCCAAATTGGTTGTGACATTGCCTTCCTTGTCCCCTAATGCATACATCCGGTTTTTGCCTGTGCACAAGATTGCTGTCGCAGCTTTTAGGCTTCCGCCGCTTTTTACAGCCTGCTCGATTCTCTCCGTGTTATAACTTCTGATGTCGGCTATCTTACATCTATTGATTAACCTTAAAAGTTCCACTAGCTCTATTTTGATGGTTCTATTTGAGGCTTTCATGGCTTGTCGTCTCTTAATGTGATGTTTCGTCTACCGAGATAGTTTCCTAGTTCAATAGTCAAAAGTGAAATACCTAGTCCTTGAGAAAATTTTATTATATTTAAGTTTGTTATATTGATGTGTAACTGTATTGCCACTCTCGACTAAAAAATTAGCCAGCCAGTTAGTAAAGTTGCCAGCCATACGGCTTATGATGTCAATTTATAGCACGCATGTGCATTGGTGCAGGCTCGTACTCATCCACCTTTGAGGACGAAATGCGACTGGTTCTAAGACTGTACTCAAATATAGAGTACTACTAAGAAGATTCATACACCAGCTGCTTCTACAGGGATGCCATGACATTCTACTACACCGCACAATAGCAAACATCATGAATCCAAGAAATGTCACTTGCCAAAACATTGAGGGCTTAAGCGAGAGAGAAGACAGAACAACATTCTGGTGTCGATATAGATATATATAGTTTATTAGTTGTCGTTGCAGCGGATGTCCCATGTATAATATAATGTATGTGAGGCTCAGCAGCGATCGAGCCCATCAAAGTGTGCCTGACGTATAGACAAGACAAACAAACAGCGTATACAGACACGAGACAACACAACAGGAATGGATGGAGTCCTCGACCAGCCTTTCGACTGGCCTTTCTCTGCCTCGCGCCAAGCGAAACGAAAGCTCTGGAACACATTTCTTGCTTAGGACGGCACCGCCCGAAAAGAAAGGCGAATACGTATTTATACCTAGAACGGAAGTGTGCAGCCAAATGACAGTAGCGATCAAATCCTGCAAAGCCAAGGTCTCATTTACACAAACAAGAAACAGCAGCACGCTGCTCTCCAAATATAGTACAAGGCTTGCGCACAGAACTACTAGAACACGTGGAGGGGAGATTAATCTTTAACCACTAAATGCGAGTTAAAGAAATGGCAATTCTGAAACAGGGAGGAATATTATGCAATATTAATCCAAGTTATTAGGGTACCTCTCAGGATAGCTCTGCTCTTGAATACTCTGGAATTACTAGGCCATGAGATGCAACCATCCCGGCATGCATGAGGCTTCACAAATCTCTTCTGGGTACAAATCCGATCAAAGTACATAAAGCAGATCGATGATAACCTATAGCACACACACACAATATCAAATAAAAAAAGAAAACTGACATCAGGTGACAGAACAGAGCATGTACCCTACATGGATATGTTGAAGCAAGTTACCAATTGCACTTAAGTATTCACATTTGATTACAGCTTCTTTGAAACATTGATGAAACAAAAGGTGACAAGAACAACAGGCTCGTTATGTAAAACATACCTTTTCACAAGTATTTCTGGATGACTCGCATGTTCTACAGAGCAGAGTTAACTTAAGTGAACATAAACAGTTGCCTTATGTAACATTCGCAAGCAGTTTTAAGTACTGTACCACCAGAGACCAGTGGTGTGTTGTTCCACTGACTTGACCGTACAGTTGCAAAGTTGAAGTGCCATTAGCAAGGTGAGAGATTGTGCCTTTTTTCGCTAATTTTATGAACGTTTACCCCCCCCTCCCTAGATTTAATGTGGTGTTTGGGTCATCCGTCCATACTATCATAAGCGCGGCATTAGGGTAAAAGATTTACTTGCACTAATCTAGTGTTTTCATTGCACGTTTTTCAGCACAACAGAACTCATTCTAAAAGAAGAGGCCTCAACAACTTTCTTTCACAAGAGTGATAAGGTACAGAGCTCCGAAGCATATTAGAGCATTACTATACAGCATGTGAGCAAAGAGTCGATTCACTGAATGCATGAAGCTGTCTTCACCACGAAGGAATCACGTGGCTGAAGGGGTTAAACGCACACCCAAGTACACAGCATACATCCACAAAAGAGGGTGCGTATAAATACTTTGATTTTACCGGCAAGCGCGCAATTCTGCGACCGGCACAGGTTGCTGAGCTCGAAGTACATGACTTTAGGACATTTGAAATTCCATTCATCTCACTGCAGGTCATAGTGCGAGCAAGATGTATGGGCCTTTCCTTGTGGAGGAGCTTGCTTGCGAAAAATTTCAGGCTGACCACGTGAACAACATCGTCACAGTGGTAATTTAATTACAATAGTGAGACGATTCCGATCGTTAATACAAAAGAGGGCCAGAGCTTTGCATTGTAATTCACAAAATGAAAGAAAAATACAAATTGCGTGAAGCGTAGTGCTTTCAAAAACAGGCCACGCCAACGAAATTTCGCAAGCCAGCTCTTTTGCAAGGCGATGCATCTCCCTGCAGTGTAAATGAAATATTGAACATAAGATCTCTCTGCGTGTAGCAACAGCCCTCGAAATCTCTCGTGTATCCTACATACAAAACAGAGACACTATCGCAGGCGTTATCCACATTTGGTGACAACCCAAGTAATTGATTGAAGTGCCAACCGAAAATCGCACTGCAATTACATTTATGTCCTCCAAAATCCCCCCCCCCCCCCCCCAAGAAAAACAAAAAGCTCCAGAGAGATGTTGAGTGTTTGTAGCAAAAATTAAGCGTATGGACAAAGGAGTGAACACTAACCTACTGCTGCAAAGTGTCTTCTTGTTCTTTTTTCTTTATTTGTACATCTAATTTTCGCTCCATACACTCGACATGCAGGACCACCAACTAGCCCAGATGCAAACCATCCACAGAGATGTTAACAAATGAAGTGCCTCGGCATCACTGAATAGGGCGAAAGCAACTGGCAGGCACACCTATGCAAACTACTTTCGAGCTGAACAGTGAATTTGGTGTTCCACTATGCAAGTCACTGACTGCGAATGGCTGAGATGCGTGTCGTTAGTGTGTAGAACTAAACAACAAAGTACGCCTAAAACTATGCGATAAAACGAGCGCGATGGTCTTTTACTTCTTGAAGTATACCCGAAAAGCAGAAAGAACAAGAATGCATGCCGTGACAAATTTCACAAGCCGACATAAATCAACTCGCACGCACAGCACAGGGCGAGAGCAGTTCTCGAGGCAGCCAGTATAACAGGTGTCACATCACATGATTCACAACATTGCTTGTATGAGGGAAACGGCGAAAAGCTCCATGATGGTCATGTACACTAAACGTGTAACGTAGGCCCTGTATTTATTTACACAGTGGCAAACAATGCGAAATGAGCTGTCAGCAGAAAATGCCGCATCGTTTGCGAAAGAAAGTCAGGTCACTCGAGAGGAACCATGACGTAATGCCCGCATCTGGAAACTTGCAGAAAAGTTCCAGACTTCGGCAGTGGGCGTTGACGGGAGTAACAAGTAGCTGAACTGACACACAAAATGGTTGGGCAACGCAGCTGTCATGCGCGCACTTCTGAAGATCGCAAAATGCTGCTTCTAAAAAAAAGTTTGATGGGACTGTATTGAAAAGGACAACATGAAAGTGTGAAATCTGAAGAAGCAATTCATAAGAGTGTAGTCGATGCAGGTTTTATTGACCTGTCATACTCTAATTATTTGGGTTCTGGCGACATACCTCAGAAAGGTAGCTTGTTCACTTTTGCACAGCAAGGTACACATTGCTACAATGATGAGGCTATTACTTGATCACCTTTTTGCTACTTCACTCTCTTCTGAGATGGTATTAGAATATTCAATTAGTAAATTTAAACATAGGTTAATGTGAGTGAGCATTGGTTCCAAATGCTAATTCAGACACCCAATCCTTGTCATGATACAGGTTATATATTCAAAGATAAACTTTTAATTATGTTGTAATAGCACACCAGTTAATTCTAGGATGTACTGAAGCCCAGTATCTTCATTGAACAATGTAACAATGGAGAAGCAGTTCTTCAGAAGACGCTGAAACTATGCTACGACAATGCACGAACAAACGACAGGAAGAACAAGAACTGATGACAGTTTTTTTTGAGCACTTGGAGAGCAGGATGGCTCGATCGCTGCAAAGTGGCTGCACCGTTTGGTGCTTGGCTCTGAGGCACTAGAAGGAACTATAGACTCTTTGCTGTGAACTGCCCCAGCACGAAGGGCAAGATGAAAAATAACTCTAGAGCATCCTAAATCGTGTGCCTAATACAGTCACGGACACTGTCTACTGATAATGATAAGTGAGCCTTCCACAGGTGGTGGAGCCACTGTGGTTGCCCCATACCAAGCAGCAAGGTAATTTTGGTCTGGCTTATGACCGACATATACAAATTAAATACTCAAACATAATCATCAACTGAACGCTAAACATTCCGTACCCACGGTGGAAGATGACACTCCTGCCACTTAATTTTTGCGACCAAATATCCGACGATGTAAATGTACAATTTGTCATTAACATTCTACCAAGCCACATAAAGTTGCGTTTTTGTTCCTTTTCCTGCACATGCCTGCATCACTGCCATAATATTTTACAATTAGTTACATGACATATGGAGGTATCAGGTGCTACATTTTTCTCACAAATTTCTGCTCGCATGCTGATATGAAGAAAAGACATGCACTGCACATTTCAGAAATGCACAAATGGTGCTGCTTTTCACTGCTTAGTGACAAAGCGCATTTCGCCCAAAATACTGTACGGACCCGCCATATTTACGCTGTGATTCAGTGCTGACACTGCTGTGCACTACTGAACAATGCACGTCACTGTTGAAGCATTGCGTTTTCCCTGAAAACTATTGTTGAATTCCAATGGCAGAGTCGGAGCAGCCAATGGACTCTCTGGGCGAGTACTCGACTTCGGCGTAGAACAACCCCTCCCAATCCGCGATTGGAACACAATCCGTGCCACCAGAGCAAGCCTAAAAGCAAGGAGGAAGCAGAAGTCCTTGAGTTGCCCAGAATACCTTGCGTGTAGGTACTCCAATCCGCTCATTCCACTGTCAAATTCTCTTGAATTCCCGCTCGTACGTAGTAGTTTAAGTGTCGGGGAAACGATCCAATCAACTGCTCGTGCAGCAACTGGAGCTTTCTGCCTTGGCTGTCGCAAAATACGGCGACAGCCGCGGCACCAAGCGGGCAAATGTGTTAAAGGGAGTCTGTCACGCTGAATTTTGGTCAACTTCGCAGATTTCGGCAGAGCAACTTTTCCTACTCCTCGGAGTCACTCCCACTTTAAATTTACCTCGACTTTTTCACTGGAACACACATGCTCTAAAAAGAGCAAAAAAACTTGCTCCAACACCGCCATTGGAATTCAACATATCTTTTCAAGAGAAATCACCACTGAAAATGCAGGCTCAAAGAGAAAATTAAATAACAAGACCCTCATTACATCCACCCTGGGTGCAGCTAAACATAACAACGTTCCTCAAGTGTCCTTGGTTTTCACATTCAAGGAGCGACAACCTTTGCGATGAGCAGCCAATGCTGTTGCCCGGTTATTAAAAACTTGGCAGCAATCAGCATGCTTGCGTGGCAAATGCCAAGAGCAACACTATGCTAACCTACAGTGAGTAAGAGCTATTGTGCAACTCCCGAGAACAGCTAAAACGAGGGTAAAACACTTTGGCACTGAAGGGGGGGCGTCGGAAAAAGTCCTCGCACGCGCACAACTAGTTGTTGCACTTTCGCACAAACGGGCGGCGGCCAGAAACGACAACATTATATATAGAGAAAATACGATATTGGCAATCGAGAAAAAGTACATCCTGTTGGGTGCATGTACATTGCATAATTGTGTGGCAGCCCGTGTCACAGGGATCTGTGCTCAAATGCCAAGCTTGGAGGCTGCGCTATTTGTAAGTGGGGTAAAAACTGTGCTCGCAACGGCAGCAAGGCACTAAGAAGCAACACTGCGCTTTTTTTTATCTGACCACAGCTGCAAGTCAGGTGCATTGGGTAATCTCTTTTCAACAGATTTGGCCACATACACATTAAAACAAATACCAACTGTAACAAGTTATTATCCAGAATATCCCGAAATTTGAATCTCACTGTTTTATGCCACTTTATGTAAAAACACCAAATGAATGACCAAAGCAAGTAAATGATGTCTTTTTTATGTTTCGTAAAAGTTGTCATGGTTGTTTATTCTGGCTTAGTGTTAACCAGAAGACCAATAAGCTAGCTTCATTAACTGACAAATCATCACCACAGGCAAATAAAATCAGCTTTGTATATCAGCCAGTCTTCCTTTTTACAGACATTCCATTGATACTTCTCATATTCCCAAACTTAAGTGTGCTGTCTGAAAATCCAGTGCTGGAATATTTTTGGCAGATTTTGAGCTTGGGACCTCGAAAGCCCAGTTTACTCCTACAAAGCAGCTAAAATGCAATAGTGCCGGGTGCCTTGAGGGTTTCAATGACCTTTCAAGATATTAACCACCTACCACACAACCAAAAGTGCACTGTGGCCTCGGCTTTGGCCATTTTTTCCAATACGAGACAAAGAATAAAGAATGAAAGAGAAATTGTGCAATCAACGAGTGTTTCACAATGCAAGTGCGCCGTTCACAATAATTTCGCAGTATCCCTTAAAGGACTGTAGAGCAACTGGCCAACTGTCACTAGTCACGATGGGACTCGAGACAGACATTCGTAGGGAGAAAAACTTGAAGCAATTAACAGTGATAAAATATTTATCTTTGCAAGGGTGAAAATCAGTCCCCTTTGTGAAACATTGTCCCCCACTGACATCATTCGGTCGGTTCAAGCAATTCTGATAAAAACAAAAAAACTTAGTTCCTTGTACATGCACGCTGCTTAGATTGTCCTTCCATGTCATCACAATCACAGCTTTCTACTAATGCACATGGTCTTCGAGGAAAAAGTGTTCGACAAGATGAACCAATGAGAACATTTCTCAGATATTCGTTAAATAGTTTTGGACCACAAACTGCAAGAATGCTTACTAGTTCACATGTGGGCTATGTGCAATATATTTAAACCATACCCAATTACTCTACCTCCTGCATATGCAGCGATGTCAAATTCTCACGTGGAGGTCTTTGAAGAATGAGACAGGCCAGGAAGCACTAAAGATTATTTTGCTTCAAAAGCCCCATGCCTACACTGTTGTAAACACCATGCCTTTTCGTCTAAGAACTCAAACTATACTCAGAGTTTCCATTGCCTTGCTTTCTCTTTCTCTGTAGTGCAATCTTTTGTAACAGATAGACAAATGATAGAAGGGGCGGGGAGCTATGCAGTTAACATTATTCAGTGCAAGTGCTGGCAAAACTGTGACAGTTAAACTCGTGCTCAAAGCACCATTCCCAATTTCAAATGATGCTCGTAAAAGAAAGGGGCAATTATGTCCGAAAAAGAAAGAGCACATCGCGGTGCAGTGTGCAAGTGCATTACGCAGGTGGAACAAGCACCTACAACAAGTGCTTATGGATATATCGTAGCAAGTAACAGGTGCGTCGTAGAAGCAAGTTGCCGCGTTTCTCTACAGTCCTTTAGCAGCCCGAGCAAAAGCAACTCGCAGCGAAACGTCAGCATTCCCAAGCAGAGCAAAGAAGCACAAGCCCCAGTAGAAGCAAGCTGTTTGGCAGGAATTCAGTCTGAGCTTTTTGCCAGTGATAACGTATACACACAGATGCACACACACACACACACACACACAAGGCGATCCTTGATATGCCAGTACAAAGGGATATGCCTCCTTGAATATTACGCACAAATGCATCGAGTTGCACAACACACGTACTGCCCGCTTGCACAAGCAAACAGCCACACATTATCCAACAGCGGCTGCTAGTTGACAGTAGTAGCGCAGCCATAACCAGGAAACTGAGACACAAATGACGTTCCATTGGCGTGTGCTCGTAAAATATAAACACGCAGCGTAGCTCTTCCTCTTTTCTTCTATTTTACTTCACAGGGAAAAGGAGCATGTAGTATATGAGCCGCACGCTGCTACTACTCGGAGGTTATGAACTGTTGTTCACTTTGAACTTGTTTTGAAGCACAACCAGAAAAAGTGGAGAGGCTCGAGAAGGCCCTCCTCTAGAGCTTGCTTTTCTAAGATGGTCTTGCATGTGCATTAGAACCAATGTTTCCAGTGCTGCACTCAGTGCAATGAAACTCGTAAAGAGTACACCACTAATACTTGCACAGGGATGGTGTGTACAATAATGAAAACCATCTGGCGATGTAATTGTGGTGCACTTACTTTGAAGGCAGTTGCATTTTTTTCAAGCAAGTTATCTTGTCCTCGTGATTGAAACTCCTAAATTAAACTATGCTGGCCTCTCTACTCGTGGCTTCCATATCATTACTATGCAAGGGCCGCACCACACAGTTTGTTACCAGCGTAATGAGCACTTTCTCCTTTCTCTGAACAGTTTCAGAGGAGCTCTTTTGGCGTGAGCGTGCTTACTCAAAGAAGCTTTAGAGGAGGTCACAAATTAACAAAAAAGCAAACAAGTCACTGAGAGGAGAGCCTCCTTCGAAACCTTTATGCACAGCAGACGCGCTGCAATCTGCAAAGCACGCATTCTGTGCCATTGTCCGAAACATACTTTCAGAAGCAATGGACGGGCAGAGGACAGAAAGAAGCAGCGCTCTTGTGGCAGCAGTTTTTTTTTTTTTTTTTTTTGGCACAAAGCATTCCCTCTTTCCCCATGGCAGAAACATATTGCTGCTTTTAGGCTACCTGGTGAAAAACATGTGAGCAAGAGAAAGCCAAGAGTGGCTGTGAGGTGTCTCACAAACACCCCTGCCCCGCGTGTCGTCGCTGCCTTGTGCATTAGCCTCAGATTCATAAAGTCGTTGGCTCTCAATCAAATCCTTTCATGTTTTTGATGAAGCATTCAACACATTCATAGAGCCCAGATACTTTCGCTGACTATGCCAACAATGCACTAGAAATTCGTGGTGCGACAGTGTTTTTAACAGAAACAACGAAAAGTTCCCTTCGTTTAGATTGTGTTGGTTAATCAATCGGATTCAGGGAAAGTGATAGTCTCGATTGGTGGCTGCAGACAGAACTGCTATTTCATATTTCTTGTGTCCTGTTCTGAACCTCTCTGTGAGACTTTTCACTGCAGTAGACTCTCAGTAAACGGAAATCTGATAAATGGAAGTAATGCTTAAACGGAACTATTGCCTCTGCAACACTTGGTTTCGGGCTTGTATTCTACACCCATGTTCACCTCTCAGACCACGGAACTCCTGTTAAACGTAACATATTTTCCCGGTCCCTTCAGGTTCTGTTTACTGAGAGTCTACTGTACCTGTGGGTTTTGTACACTAGCTGATATGTTGCAGCACGATGAGTCCACTTTGATGTGAAAATACAGACACGTCACACAAAAAGCATTACCTCCCTCAGCCGAGTTGAGAGTTGGCAAATGAAATGCTACGTCCAGCCACAGCAAATAGCCTGGGATTTTTCACAGACAATGTGGTTCCAGAATCCCAACTCATTTTAACGGCGTTACTCAAGAACGGTTACCAAGAAACTGGCCTTGCCTCATCGGCTGCGGCTTAAAAAACTAAACAGCACAATGGTGCTCTGGAACGAGCACCCAAGGGGGCATGAACACCTCAATGCCAGAATAAGCTTTAAAAGCAATCTGCAGTTTTTGTCTAGAGCTCCAGTACGGTAGTTGCATTACATACCAAACTAAATATATATACAGTAACAAGCTCATTGCTGACAGACATGGTTTTCCCAATTCAACTGTAATCACATTGAACACAGCCATGGTACTGGGTTATACCAGGGTAAAAGAAACAAATGTCCGAGGATTTAAGCTACACGTTGCCGTTTGGTGGGCCATGTCATTACAAAGTTGATGGTCAGATACAGAATTGTATTACTTATCCTGCACCATGGTATTGAAAAATGTTGTTGGCACAACATTTTTAAAGCTTAACACCAAAATTACATATATTATGCGCCTGGGCAGCAGGTCAATCTCAAACCAAGAGGTGGCGCTAACACGGCTCGCCCCACTATCCCGATTTCCTTTGTGTGCTCTCTCTTTCACGCGTTAGACCACACGTATTGCAGAGACGATGCGAGTAAGTAACCTCTGTGAGCTCTAAAGATATAAGCATGAAAATATTTTTTTCCCATTCGATGCACTGTTTAGGTTACAGTAAGCCTTTGTTGCATTAAAGACTAAGCAGTTAAAGTGTAAAATTGCTGTGAGCTTAATGGCTCAATTAAATGCACATCTCAAGTGACAAGTAACATCTTACAAGAGAATAAACAGGTTTCACATAACATTAAAACAAGACATAAATAGGTATCGCCCCAGCATATGAATCTCAAACTCACATGGCTGAACAAGGGTCAATGAAAAAAAGAAAACCATGCTCATACAGAACTGCAAATCACACACAGCGTATCAAGAAACAGAAATGTTGCTCAAGCTTTACGTAAAGACATTTGGAATGTCCAAATTGGCACTGTAATACAGGAAGGAAAAAAGAAAACGGTTTCACATGGTAGGAGCAATCACACTAACCAGTTATAAAGACACTAACAAGTTATAATGGGTAGCCCGAAAAGAAAGAGCAAAACAATATTAAAAGTTGAAAAGAGTTGCAGTCAAAGGTTTCAACTGCTCAGGTCACAACATTGTATAACTACGGTTCAAAGGTGTGTTTCACATTTTATGCGCTTTTCTAAAACAGCTGAAGCCAGACCAGGTCATCCTTGAAGAAAAGTTCATTCCGTCGCTCTCACCACTTCTAGGCTTCAATACTGAAAAAATGGGCCTCGAACGTACCAACCCAACAGAAGAAAAGCATCTTCGTTAAAATACTAAAAAATTTCAGTTCCAAGCAATAATCATCACTCTAAAAAAGAATTTCCCCAGAATACTTAAAAGAATCTCCGTATAGTACAACTCGCGCAGTTACCTGACTGTGCGTCGAATCGGTGAACTTATTAACTGATGAAGCAGCAAACTTGATGCATATACAGATCACTAGATACATCCAGAACCCAGCTTATTAATGCAACCAAAGTACCATGTTGACTATCTCAGGGCATAACCACACATTGGTTTCCTTAGTCTAAAGACATGACATAGAGCCGTTACACATTCTGGCTTGCACATTTCCCAGTATCAATCGAAAAGACAACTCATGTGTATTCGTGGCAACACAACTTTCAAAACAAGCACGGCACAACCTAGTGTGGTATTATTGATAGCAAGCCAACATACCTCACCCTCTCTCCCTGATCAGGGATTAGCATCGAAGCCTAAGAACCACGCAGCACTATGATCCAATTTTTGCGCCCACCAAATCATTCTGTCCAGTTCACATTCGTTTTGCTGCTCTAAATGAACATATCTTTACAGGCCCTCCATAAGTTCAGCACTCACATTTTTTATATAGAAAGGCCCACTCCAGCAATAACCTTGTTGAAGTCCTAAGCATTAAGTGCTGGTGCATCTATCGTGTGCAAAAAAACAATCACGTTCGCCCAATGCTTATGGCAAATTGTCTGCCGCAAAGCACGTGCACGCATAATTCCTTGATGCTGATAAAAAATAGCGATAAAAGACCTCCTAGCAAGCCCAGGGCCTCTCTATACTCAAAACTTAAAAACAAAGGGCTCACATAAGTTGCAGCAATACCCACGGCCAGCCACAATCATCAACCTTTCTTTCGGAAAGCTTGACATCAAGTAGATGCCCTCTGCTCAGCTTTGACAAATTCTTGACATGCGCTGTGCCCATTGGCACTGTCAGAAGAGGACCCCTGGGAAGTGGAAATTGCCGAATCCTCCACTCTAGTTGGAAACGCTGGCCCGCGAGAAAACGATACATCGCGGAACGGTGTACACACGACAAGGCTGTCAGATGCTTCCGGAAACCCGTTGCTGCTCCCGCCGCCAGCGGCCAGAGTGCAGTCGGGGGAGGAACCTGAATGTGGCTCCTCCCGGTCACTGGCTAATGCAAGGTCGTCATGAAAAGGTGCTCTGTGGAAACCAGCAGTGTCTGCGTCATAGCGGTTGTCGGATGCCACGGCTTCCTCAAATGCGGGCAGCAGACATTGGGCTTCGCATTCGCTCAGGTCCTGTAGGGAGGAGAAGCGCGGTGGCGGCGACTCATCCCGCGGCCACAAGTGGCACGGCCACGGGTGGGAGGTAGACGAGCCGGGCGCCAAGGCTCCACAGGAGTTGGCGGCAGTCATCTCTGGCATTTCGGCACAGGGCTCCTTGTTGCCGGCCGTGGCCAGCTGCTCGGTGCTCTGGTAGGGCGGCGGTGGGCCCTGGGCGAGCGGCGAGTACTCGGGGGGCTTGGGGAGCTGCTGGAGAAAGTGCAGCTTGGGCCGACCACCCGGCGTACCACTGCTGCTGTACGTGGCTACAACGTAGCTGCCGTGGGCGCACGTCACTGTCCGGAGGTCGGCTCCAGTGAGGTGCGAGCATGACGCAGGGCCCCCTTCGCCAAAGCTCATCTGCGCATAAAAGGCGGGAGGAAAACACATATTTCTGGTACCTTGCGTGCCAAAAAGTCATGATTCAGTTATGAAACACACCGTTCATGGGGCACTCTGAAGCAGTTCTGACCACCTGGGGTTGCTTTAACCTTGCATTCAATGCAGAGTACACCAACATTTTTGCATTCCAACCCTACATAAATGCGCTTGCCATAACTACAATGCTTCCTTTCAAGACATTACACAGCAAGTTCATGTGCACCCTGCTTTACGTCTGATAAAGTTTTACAGACTTTCTTGATTACCTAAAGTTATGTCAATTCAATCTCTTGCTCTTGATATCTGCTGTGTTTACAGCTTCCAATGAAAACTTTTCATTGAGTCTACCTTGGCAACCTGGCCAAGTTCAACGACCAACTCACCCCCGTTGAGGTGACTGGGTGATGCAGAGGCCTGCACCAGGGAAGGCAACGGTGGTCGGCGTCGCCGCTGACAAAAGGGAAGGGGCTCGCCATGACAGCACGGCGCATGTGTATGCGGCAGATGGCTGCTACCATGACCGTGGCAACCAGGATAAAGACCACCGCGCAACTGACCACGGTGTACACTGACGACTGCAGGTACTCTACACTGGCACCCAACCGCTGATGTGGGGGTCGCGCCAGCACACCCACCAGCGTGGCTGTAGTGTTGGCTGCAGTTAAAAAAGAGAGGGGAGAGGAAAGAACAGCAAAACATCATAACAGCTGGCAGGAATCATGACCTGAATGCCATGCATACAATAATGACAAGTACATAACACCGTATTTACCATTTTTAATCTTTAATCTTTTTTTAACTGCAAAAGGGCTCCAATTATATGAGGTCATCAAGATGCTCGGTATTTAATCATAAGGTTTAATATCCCAAAACAAAGTGTAAGAAAGGCTGTAGCATAAGGGCTCAAGAATATTTTTTATCAAACTATGGTTTCTACTGCGCATTTAGATAAGCAAAGTTATTGCACATCTCAACAGTATGCGCACTGAGGAATGCACCACCCACCACATTCAGTTATCGAACTAATGCTCTACAGCCGAACACAAT
The DNA here is from genome assembly GCF_043290135.1 of Rhipicephalus microplus. NCBI lineage: Eukaryota > Metazoa > Arthropoda > Arachnida > Ixodida > Ixodidae > Rhipicephalus > Rhipicephalus microplus. The sequence continues at coordinate 188,426,065 of NC_134701.1, forward strand.
GCTGTCTGGCACAAAGTGGGAAAAAAAAAAGAGATTAAAAGAATGACGTCGACATCCACAGCATAATATTACAGCCACTTAGCTGCTATGATGAATTTTCTGAAATCCCACATACATACGCAGTGCCACAAGCCTTTGAGCCCGTCCTCATCACTAAAGATGGGCGGATAGTAAATTTCAGGTTCGAAGCGAATAGTGATTCGGTCAAAAGTTTTCTAATCGAACAGGTAGAATAGTATATACAGCGTATCATTAATCAAAATGAGCATACATATTTGTCATGATGCAACTAACCAGTTCAATATTAAAAAAAAAATTGGAACAAGGCATGACTGAATGTTCTTCTCTAATGGTTCGAAATGGAGTTGAAGCAAATTTGAATAATAGCAGAATTTGAATTTGAGTACGATGCAAGTAATAATCAGTAAATTATGATGACCAGTAAAACTCACTATATATTGAGAATACAAGCCCATATAACAAGCTTTTAAATTTAATAGCAAGTGATTAATCGAGGTAAGGGTAATATGTTGATTTAACTTTGAAGTGGTACTGCACGGCAGTGCGTCTTTTTCGTGCATAGATGCTTTCGGGGCATGGAACTCCTAAGCTTCAGTAAAACCACCTTTACAGAGGAGTTACATGCAGCCTAATCTATGCCTATTCGTTCACTGCAAATGCTTTGAAACTGCAAATTTAAGATCATGCTGAAGCGAATTCAAGTAGCATTCGTTCAAGTATTCACACATGTCTACCCATAACCATTCAAGTGCTGCAATATTTAAAGTTTGAGGCAGCATGGGGTGAGAAGTGATGCGACACAGATGGTGAGGATGGATGATGATGATGATGATATATGGTGTTTTTTGGCGCAAAGGCCATTTGATGGCCAAAGAGCGCCAGTTCATGGAACAAGGAATGTGGACAATGATTGTGATTAGCGGGTGTATAAGGGCCATAAAATTCCTCGCAGTAAGGCGGGTAAAAACATAGAAGTAATAAAATCATGACCATGCCGTGAAAGGTGTGTGTGGTGTGAATAGGTGACAAAAGTAGGTGATAATGACAAACGATGGTGGACATGTATGGCATTAGCACAAGTACCTCACTCGTTCATACCCTTGCGTCCAAGGGCCGTGAGGCAGGTGCTTTCCTGTGTAGCCACCGCAGCAAATACCTCTCTGGAGAGGTCATGCTACGGAATGCCCGGGTACATGATATGAAAATTATGAATTTCTTTTAAAAACGCTAACAATAATTTATGACTAAAAAGCGGTTCCCTACCAACGAACATTGCAGGGTGTAAAGGTATATGTTGTCGGTAGGGTAATGGAAAATGTTGTTTTTTTAGAGTTTCTAAGTGTTTGCACTGGATTAACATGTGAAGGACTGTTAATGCTTCACCACATCTGTCACACAATGGTGTATCGCCACCGGACAAAAGATATGTGTGTGTCATGTATGTGTGTCTTATCCTGAGTCTCGTTAGTATTACCTCTGTATGACGCGATTTCGATACGGGTAGCCAATGACCAAGGTGTGGCTTCATAATGTGTAGTTTGTTTTGTGTGTGTGTATCCCACTTGCTCTGCCAGTAGTCCCTGAGGTTTCGTTTGAGAGACGGCTTAAGATCAAGGGCCGGGATCGATATGGGTGTTGGGGCAGTGCTTTTGTGGACGGATGCAGCGAGCTGATCTGCCCTCACGTTGCCTTCGATCTCACGGTGCCCTGGCACCCAGCACACTGCAACATGTTGTTTGAGTGTGTAGAGTGTGCACAAAATGGAGTAAAGTGAGACAAGGACTGGGTTTTTTTGTTTTTTAAGAGTGTGCAGAGCCGTTACCACACTGAGGGAGTCTGTATAAATTACTGCTTTTTGTATTTGTAATTGCTTGATGTGTTTAGCCGCCAAAAGTATCGCATAAGCTTCCGCTGTGAAGATACTTGCGCCTGGATGTAGAGGGCCAGCATCCGAAAAGGATGGGCCGACAGCAGCGTAGGACACGGAGGAGTTAGACTTGGAGGCATCTGTGAATAACTCCGGACGTGTGTACTTGTGTTGAAGTTCCAGGAAGTATGTTTGAATATGGGCAATAGGCGCATGTTTTGTAACTTCTAGAAAAGACACATCGCAGTCAATAGTCTGCCACTGCCACGGTGGCGGGTATGCTACAGGAGCCATTAAACTGTGTTCGAGTGATATTCCAGTTTCCTCAGCTAGACCCTTCAGGCGAATTGAAAAGGGCTGCCTCATCGAAGGCCTGTTTTGAAACAGAGTGGAGCTCGACAAATCATTAATAGTAGAGTATGAGGGGTGCTTCTTGTCTGCTTTCACCTTAAGGAAATAAACAAAGGACATGTAAGTTCTCTGCAAATGAAGCGACCACTCATTTGACTCAACATAAAGGCTTTCTACGGGGCTGGTGCGAAAAGCACCCGTAGAAAGGCGGATGCCCAAATGGTGCATGGTGTCCAGCATCTTCAAAGCACTTTGAGTCGCAGACTGATAAACAACGGCCCCATAATCTAAGCGGGTGCGAATGAGGCTTCTATACAGGTTCATGAGACATTGCCTGTCACTACCCCACGTAGTATGTGACAACACTTTTAAAACGTTCATGGCTTTTAAACATTTTGTTTTTAAATACTTGATGTGCGGTACGAAGGTCAACTTGTTGTCCAATATTAATCCTAAGAATTTATGCTCCGCATTTACAGACAAACGTTGACCGTTCAGTTCAATGTCGGGTTCTAAGTGCATGTCTCTCTTTCGGGAGAACAAGACACACGTGCTTTTTTGTAGGTTCAGTCGGAATCCGTTTTCCTCTGCCCATTTGGAGACCTTGTTTAAACTTAACTGAACCTGCCGCTCACACATTGCCAGATTGCAAGACCTAAAGCCAAGCTGGACGTCATCGACATATGTACAATAAAACATATTGCGAGGAATGGTCAAGCGCAAGGAATTCATTTTTATGAGAAAAAGTGTGCAGCTAAGTACACCACCTTGTGGCACGCCTGTTTCCTGGACAAATGTTTGGGAAAGAACCGTGCCCACTCGGACACGGAATGTTCGGTTTGACAGGTAACTTTTGATTATGTGAAACATTCTTCCGTGCACGCCAAGGTGGGAAAAGTCTCTTAGAATTCCAAAACGCCATGTTGTATCATAAGCCTTTTCGATATTGAGGAACACAGAGAGAAAATATTGTTTATGAACGAAGGCGTCTCTGATCTGTGCCTCGATACGAACAAGGTGGTCTGTGGTGGATCTACTTTCTCGAAACCCGCACTGAAATGGGTCGAGAAAATTGTTTGTTTCAAGAAAATGTACAAGTCGGCAGTTTATCATGTTTTCGAAGACTTTGCACAAGCAGCTTGTAAGTGCAATAGGCCTATAACTCGAAGCTGAAGAAGGGTCCTTGCCCTCTTTCAAAATGGGAATAATAATAGCCTCTTTCCAGGAGGTAGGAATAGTGCCAGAAAACCAGATAGCATTGTACAAACAAAGTAAGGTTTTTCATGTTTCGATTGGTAGGTTTTTTAACATTTCATACACCACACGGTCAGAACCTGGGCAAAAGTACTGCAGGAGCTTAGAGACGTTTGGAGCTCAGCTAGACTGAAAGCTTGGTTATATGCCTCGTATCTAGTGCATTTGTGTTCGAGTTTTTGCCTTTCTATTCTTGTTCTGTATTTTTGGAAAGTATCAGTACAGTGGGATGAGCTGGACACCTGTTCGAAGTGTGCACCGAGGAAGTTTGCCTGATCTTCCAAGGTATCACCCTGAGTGTTTATGAGTGGAAGTGTGTGTACTTGTTTTCCTGCTATCCTACCGACCATGTTCCAGACTTTAGCCTCCTGTGTGTATGAATTGATCCCTGACGAAAACTTCTGCCAGCTTTCTCTTCTGGCCTGCCGACGCGTTCTCCTGCCTTGAGACTTTATTTTCTTGAAGGTGTCAAGATTTTCGGCTGTCGGTGAATTCCGAAGCAGCCTCCAAGCTCTGTTTTGCTGTTTGCGCGCGTTTCGGCATTCAGAGTTCCACTATGGCACACGCCGTTCCTGGGTGTCCATTTGTTTGTGGGATGCATTTTGTTGCAGCATCAATCAAAAAAGCTGTGAAGTAGTCGACAGCAACATCAATGCTTAAAGTACATATGTCACTCCAATCTATACGAGCGATGGTATAAAACTGTTCCCAGTCGGCTCTGTTTATGAGCCATTTGGGAACACGGGGTGGACACTCAGTTGCTGTAGTTGTGCTCAAAACTACGGGGAAGTGGTCACTTCCGTACAGATTACTGACGACTTTCCACTGGAGTAGAGGCACAAGAGATGGAGATACTATGCTTACGTCTATGGAGGAGTAGGTGTTATATGCGAGATTATAATAGGTTGGTTCTTTTCTATTTAGGAGACATGCGCTCGACGAGAGAAGGAACTGTTCAATCAGTCGACCTCGCGCGTCGCAACGAGAGTCTCCCCATAGCCTGCTATGCGCATTGAAGTCTCCAAGGAGAACATAAGGCTCCGGAAGTTCATCAATTAAAGAGTGTAAATCACGTTTTTGCAGCTGATAGCTAGGAGGAATGTAAATAGTGCAGATTGTGATCAGTTTATCAAAAAGAACCGCTCGAACAGCCACTGCCTCAAGGGATGTTTGGAGTTGTAAGTGTGTGCATGCAATCCCTTGATTCACTATGATGGCAACACCTCCGGATGATGTCGTGGCATCATTTGGTCCTTTCGAAAAATAACGTATTTACGAAGAAAATTTGTGTGTTTTGAATTAAGGTGTGTTTCTTGTACACACAGCACTTTTAGTGAGTGTTCGTGTAAGAGTTCTTGGATGTCGTCAAGGTTTCTGATAAGGCCCCTGACGTTCCATTGTATAATTTGAGTGTTCATGGTGAATGTAAAATAGTGCTGTGTGTTCGAAAAGCGAGTGGCTGTTTAGACAGGGAGTTTGAGTTCACTTAACAGGGCCGTCACCAGGCAGGCCCTGTTATCTGCTTTTTTGTTTTCTTGGCGCGCTCCAAGGAGCCACGCCGCTCTTTCGGCACCAAGGGTACCGACGTATCCATTGCCTCCTCGGAGGCACTGGATGCCCGCACGTGCGGGCTGTTAGTTCGAATTTTGGGCCTCGCCTGGTGAGGTGAGGCCTTGAGACCCGACGACTCTGAAGTCTCCGGTCTCTGTTTGAGAGTAGGCGGTGTACCCTTGGCAACAGTCACCTTGGGGGCAGGTGCCACAACCACCGGCTCGGTATGCGCGGCCCGAAGGAGTGGCGAGGGCTGGTGCGGCAGTGCCCCCTGACACGCCGCATAAGCGTATGTAGGTCCATAGAATGGAGCGACTCTTCGCCGTGCTTCCTTAAATGTAATGTTCTCCTTCACCTTCAACGTAATTATTTCTTTTTCTTTTTTCCAGTATGTGCAGGAGCGTGAATATGCGGCATGGTTTCCTTCACAGTTTACACAGTGTGGCGGTTGTTTGCAGTTCTCAGACACGTGGCCTAGGACTCCACATTGTGTACAAGTCTGGCGACCACGACAGGTTTGAGGGTTTGGTATGTACGGCCTGATAGATGTCTTCGTGTACCCTGTTTGAATACATTCCGGTAGTTTACTGGATGCAAACGTGAGTATTAAGTGTTTTGTCGGTGTTTCCTTATTATCTCTTCTCATGATGATTCTCTGTACATTAGTGACATTTTGGCTCTTCCACTTCTCCAAAAGTTCAGTCTCAGTCAAGTCAAGTAAGTCCATGTCAGATACCACTCCGCGAGTTGTGTTCATTGATCTATGTGGTGTTATGGTTATTGGTATGCCACCGAAATCTGAAAGATGGTCTAGCTTTTCAAATTGTTCTTTGTCACGGATTTCGAGGAGAAGGTTTCCACTAGCCATTTTGGTTACCTTGTATTCTGTGCCAAGAGTTTCGGTAAGACATCTAGAAACTAGGAAAGGAGAGACAGTCCTGGCTTGCTTTTCAGTTTTTTCACAGTGGATAACATGAAAGTGAGGATATGTTTCTTTTGGCTGGTTGAAAAAATTTATATCATCGGTGCGTACCCGCTTTAAGCCGGTACGATCAGACAGTAGGGGGAATGCTCTATGCATGCCTGTCTTATTTTTGTTCAGCAGCGTTGGCGGCCACCCACCACGGAGCCCAACGAGGGGACGCTACAAGTTTGCGGACGCTGAAACCTGCAGACGCCAGCCGTACAACCCCACTATAACCCAATGTGCCTAGACCAAGATAGGCTATTTGCACAGGGTTAACCCTAGCAGCCAGGAATTTTGGAAGTAAACGGAAGAGAGTAGAAGACAGGACAGATAAATAATAAGAGATAAAGATGAAGATGTAGGGAGAGAGAGATAGGAAAAGGCGACTGCCGATTTCCCCTGGGTGGGTCAGCCCAGGTGTGCCGTCTACGCGAAGCCGGGGCCAAAGGGGTGCGTTGCCTCTGCCGGGGGGCCTTAACGGTCCAATCACCCAGCGTCGGCTCAGCCCCCAGGATCCCCTTTTCCCCAGACACGGCAAAGCCACGCACGGCTAGGCGTGGGAGAGAGTAGAAACTCCCCCGTTAGCTCGGGTCCGTGGTGTCGCTACACACCAAACGCCTACTTGCGCAGGCGCCCCTGCGGGAGTGGTGAGGATGGAGCCTTTTGAGAGAGGACTACTACATGTTACACATATTTCTTAGAAGAGTCCATTTCATATTACTATATTGTGCTACTCTTCACAAGTTCACAGAAGTCATAGACACCATCTATGACTTCTGGTACTTGATGATAAGGCTCCTTTTCTAAACGCAGCGCCATTGAACGAATTCCACTTCCTATGGAAGGCACTAATATCTGACACGTCTTACCTATGCTGGCCAGGTACTTTTTGCAGCAGGGAAGCACATAAGTAACTCGGCAGTCTGGTTGCGTAGCAGGGTCACAACACAGCGAGCGAGGCAGACAGCGGCCATCTTCACAAAGCACCTTGTCCTCGCAAGGGTCAGGACCTGAGTGACGGCACACTTTGAGGACATGTTTCCCGCCACAATATAAGTAGTCATCGCTTACTCATCAGACTTCAGGGATACTTATGGGTTTCGGGAACTAGAAAATACGTTTTTAAGATATCTGTCACTTCTGACAGAGAGCTGGGAAGAGCACTGGTTTGAACTAGTTGGTTTTCCATTTTTGTCACGGCGGTACAGTGCAGCAGTGAAGGAAGGACACAGAAATGACAAAGATGTGCACATGCTGCCTAGTGCAGATGTAGTGTTTTCTAGTGGCACCTTATAAGAAGAACAGAAAAAGGAGAAATAAAAAATAAATGACAATTTGTGATATGCAAAGCACATGATAGGACCTCCTCATAACCTGTTTGCACTGGTGCCTGTTATGAATGACCACTCTCCTCGCGTTAACGCTAACTGTGGCTCACTTACGTATGGGAATTCTTTACATGTCATGCAAGCTACTTCTACAATGAGGCAGGTGTGATCTCTTATACGTAAGAAAATCCCATTAG